>NC_051264.2:307500-576008 GCF_015237465.2 Chelonia mydas | reverse complement strand
CCCCCCCTCCCTGCCTGCCCCACCACCTCGCTCTGCGACCCCCTCCCCCTCCCTGCCCTGCCCCACCACCTCGCTCTGCGACCCCCTCCCCCTCCCTGCCTGCCCCACCACCTCGCTCTGCGACCCCCTCCCCCTCCCTGCCTGCCCCACCACCTCGCTCTGCGACCCCCTCCCCCTCCCTGCCTGCCCCACCACCTCGCTCTGCGACCCCCTCCCCCTCCCTGCCTGCCCCACCACCTCGCTCTGTGACCCCCTCCCCTCCCTCCCTGCCCCACCACCTCGCTCTGCGACCCCCACCCCCCTCCCTCCCTGCCCCACCACCTCGCTCTGCGACCCCCTCCCCCTCCCTGCCTGCCCCACCACCTCGCTCTGCGACCCCCCCCCTCCCTGCCTGCCCCACCACCTCGCTCTGCGACCCCCTCCCCCTCCCTGCCTGCCCCACCACCTCGCTCTGCGACACCACCCCCCTCCCTCCCTGCCCCACCACCTCGCTCTGCGATCCCCTCCCTGCCTGCCCTACCACCTCGCTCTGCGACCCCACCCCATCCCACTACCCCACCCTCAACCTCACCCCCACTCCATCCCCCCTACCCACAGTGCCATCCTCTGACCCCACCCCCCCTCCCTCCCTGCCCCACCACCCCACCTCCACTCCATCACCTCACCCTGCCCCTACCCCCACTACCAAAGCCACCCTCTGACCCGCCTCTCACTCCCTCCCCCCACCCACTGTTGCACCCTCTGATCCCAGCCCCACTCCAGGCCCCTGCCCCTCTGGAGCAAGGCAGGGGGCTCGTCCCCCACAGACGGCAGCAGGAGTCACAGAGTCCAGGTTGGACTGTCCCAGGCCGGCCGGCCCATGGTGACCGTCTCGTCTGACCAGAGACCGGCCCGGAGTGAATTGCTGCCGAACTAGGGCCGAGCGTTCAGCAAACGCCCTGTCTGGCGCAGGACCTGCCGGGGCCGGAGAAGCCAGCGAGGCCGGGGGCTGGTCAGGGGTTACTCGCCCCCAGCCACACCTAACGCTCTTCCCAGGCTGAGGCGGAGGAGCCGGTGGCTCCTTCTTTCTCTCCCCAAACAGCCCTGCTGAGGGTCCCGCTGGAGCCGCGCCGAGCCCCCATGGGAATGGAGAGCGATGGGGCGGGGGGTACGGACCATCCGAGCCCTGGTCCCAGGGCAGGCAGGGACAGGGGACGCTGGTGCTGCCCAGGACAGGACAGGCCTTGGCAGGTACAGGACTGGTGGCCCCCAGAGACCCGGGCAGAGCCGTGGGGGCAGGGCGGGCAGAGCCATTAGCTGCTGGTTTCACATCAGCCAGGAGCTGCCCTGTTAGTGATTAACTCAGTGAGGGGGGCCGGGGTCAAGGTCAGAGGCTGCCCCACGGGACCTGGGCTGCAGCCACCTGACTGGGGAGAACAACACTTCCCCTGGCTCTGGTCAGACCCATCCCCTGCCCCCCCAGGAACATGCACCCCCCACCACAGGACTACCCCCCAGGACCTTGCTCTATAATTCCCCAGACACTCCCCCATTGCATCACCCCCAGGAACCACACCCCATAACCAAACCAAGACCATGCCCTATAATCCCACAGGGTCACACCCAATAACCCCCTTTCTACCCCAGGAACACCCCCCCACATTGCATCACCCCAGCACATCACCACCCCCACCCCCGACGAGCTGTTGTGACGAAGTGGGACTGTTCTTAATGTTTCCTCTGAATATTGTGGGGGTGCCTCAGTTTTCCCTAGGCAGTTCTTAAGTATCTAGGTGGTGGGGTAAGGGGGTGTGATCATTGCAGAGCCCTAGAGGGCAGGTGTGTGCAGGGGTCTGGACACAGACAATGGCCGACACCCTGTTTCCTGGCCACTGATGGCCTGGGCCCTTCCCCCTGCAAGGTGAGAGCTAAAGGATTGGAGAACAAAGGAATCAGGTGACCTCCTGGCCTGGGAAAGGGACAAAGCCCAGGGGAGGAGGGGCTGGAGGGAGTTTCAGTTGGGGGCTGGCTGGGGACATGGAGTGAAGGGCAGACATGGTTGTCTGGCTCACTGCCCCCCAAAATGGACCCGGCTAAGGGGTCCGGTTCTCTGTACCTACAAGCTCTGTGTTAGACCATGTTCCTGTCGTCTAATAAACCTCTGTTTTACTGGCTGGCTGAGAGTCCCGTCTGACTGCGGAGTTGGGGGGCAGGACCCTCTGGCTTCCCCAGGAGCCCCGCCTGAGCGGACTCGCTGTGGGAAGCGCACGGAGGGGCAGAGAAGGCTGAATGCTCCAAGGTCAGACCCAGGAAGGTGGAAGCCGTGTGAGCTTTGTGTCCTGCAGACAGGCTGCTCCCAGAAAGGCGACTGCCCCCAGAGTCCTGCCTGGCTTCGTGGGAGCAGGTCCAGAGCATCGCCCGGGGACTCCGTGACAGCTGTATAGTGCAGCAGGGCCCCGTGCTTACATTCCTGGCTCTGGGATCCCCTTTGCCCTCCCCCCCTCCAGCTCTGTCCTGGGGGGTGCATTGGGTGGGACACAGTTAGGACCATGGGAAGCACCGTGCCACCATCATGCACTAGCCCCCCCACACCTCCGGGTTTGTGTTCTTCTCTCTGGTGAAATTTTCTGGGATGAGCTCACCAACACCCTTTTCCCCCAAAACCCCCCCCTCAGTGAGCAATGGGGGGGACATCCACCCCCAGCGTGTGCCTGGCAGGGCTGCCATGTACTGGGGGCTGGCGTCCAGGGGTGCACCCAGGCAGTGTACAGGGACAGGCATTGGGGCACATGCTGGGCGAGGGGGCACCCCAGGGCAGGACCAGGCCCCGCTGCTTACGTCACTGTAGGGGTTCTGCTTCTTGCCGGGGGCGCTGAAGCGCCCGTGAGTGTGGTAGGTGGGGTACTCGCTCATGGGCTGGTACGAGGCCTGCGAGCTGAACATATCCAGCTTCCCGCGGTTCCTCCTGCAGCACGAGCAGACGATCTAGAGGGGCGAGAGGAGGCTGGTGAGCGGGGGCGCGGAGGAGATGGAGGGGACAGGCAGGGCGAAGAAGAGAGGCTGGAGGGGCCTGAGGCCGGAGGGATGGGCAGCGGGGGCACTCACCAGCAGGATGAAGAGGAGAATGCTCAGCACCAGCCCAATGCAGACCAGGACCAGCAGGGCGATGCCCCAGCCAGGCACCAGGGGTGCTGGCGCCGAGGTGGCCAGGGGAGAGCTGCCAGAGTTGGCTGAAACACAAGTAGGAGCAGTCAGGGGCTGGGGAGGACCCGTAGGGGAGGGATCCTGTAGAGGGGCCCAAGCCAGGGGACACAGCTGGCCAGGCAGAAGAGCCAGGGAAAGGGGCTGTGGGAAAGGGGCTGGCCAGGGGTGCTGGGAAGAGGCTGAGTTGATGGCCGGGGGCCCAGCCCCAGGGTCAGCGAGGACGGCTCTGAATGGGCGCGCTGCCAGGGGGCCCAGAAGCCCTCCCTCCCTCCCTGGGACAGATACAGGCTGGGCTGGGCTGGGCTGGCAGGGCAGGTACCCTCCACAGACACGCCCCAAAGCAGCCCAGCCAGGGGGCTCTGCTGGGAGCTGGAGGAGCCCCCGAGGGCAGCCCGGTCTCCACAGAGCTCTGCACAAGGGCCAAGGACACCAGCCCCCCTCAGCCATGGGCTGAGGCCCCCAGGACAGGGACCCCCGGACACGTGGCTGTGGGCACACTGTGGGGCCCGGCCGGAGCCTGCTCACCGCGGATACTGTCCAGCTGGAGCCCATCAAAGCTGTTATTGCTGCCCAGCCTTTGTCTCAGCTGCTGCTCAATGTCGTCGGCGCTGATGCTGGTGTCGCTCACTCGGTACAACAGGACGGACTCTGTCACCACCGAGCCCTGGCTGCCGAGCGTGCCGGAGAGGGGGCGTTAACTGGGTCTGGCCCCGGCCCTTCCCGTGCCCCTGCACCAGCTCCCCTATTCCCACCTGCCCCTGCCCCAATCCCCCCCCTTCCCAGGTGCCCCTGCCCCAACCCCCCCTTCCCACCTGCCCCCGCACCAACCTCCCCCATTCCCACCTGCCCCTGCTCCGGCTCCCCCATTCCCACCTGCCCCTGCTCCGGCTCCCCCATTCCCACCTGCCCCTGCACTGGTCTCCCCACACCCTCCGTCTGCCCCCCACCTGCCACCTAGCCCTGCACCAATTTCCCCATACTACCCACTGGGCCCTGCACCAGCTGCCCCACCCACAACCCCCTTGAACCGTCCCTCCTTATGCCCCCATCTGCCCCTGCCCCAGCACCTCCGCCCCCTCCCCAGGGCAGCACACCTGCCCAGCACGGCCTCAGGCAGCCAAAGCTCTGGGCTGCTCAGACATGGCACCCCCAGGGTCACACGCTCACAGATTTAGCCTCTCTCTCCTCACCTTTCTCCCCCACCCCAGCCCTCCCCTGCCCACAGCTGGGGCAGCCCCATGGCACACACTGTACCTGAAACGCAGATCAGTCAATCCCAGGTAGTTCTGCCCATTCCGGCACGTTTGGCAGCCATAGATCTTGTCGTACTGTCACAGACAGAGGGGAACAGGGTCACCGCCAGCACCCAGCCAGCTCGCGCAGGCAGGGAGCACCCAGCTTGGCGGATCTGCCCCGGCCCCGCCAACCTTCCTTGTTCTTCTCTGTGCTCTTCGCTGGGGTGCAGGGGCACGGGGTGTCTCCCCACAGCTGGCTGGAGAGGGGCAGAGGGGCCCAGAGCCGAGGGCAGGGTCCCGGGGGGGGGGCTCGCCAGACAGGATTGAGGGTCTCTCCCTTCACTGCTCCAGGACAGGAGACTCTGGGGCTGAGGGGCCTGGTGCCCAGGGCTGGGCGTGGGGGTGGGGTGGGGGTGTCTCCCCTCCCTGCTCCATGGGGTCTCTGCGTGTGGAGCCCGAACGGCAGCAGCCACCAGAGGCCCGAAGGCTCATTGCATGGCAGCTCGATGGAGCTCCCCGCGAAGCCCCCAGCCTGGGGCTGGCAGCCACCCCCAGCTGGCAGGCCGGGGCAGGGTGCCGGGAGGGGAGGGAGGGGCTGCTGTGCTCACCATGATCTCGATTTTGGAATATAACTCCTTGTAGTAACTGGTGCTGGGGTCGAGAAGGGAGTTGTTGAAGTTCCAGTTCACAATGCGGAAGGCAAGAAATAAATGGATCGGGGCTGGGGTTGTTATGGAGGTGCTGGGGGGCAGGTTGGTTGTGTTGCCGGGGGACGAGGTGGTCGTGTTCCCGCGGGACGAGATGGTCGTGTTGCCGGGGGATGGGGTGGTCGTGTTGCCGGGGGATGGGGTGGTCGTGTTCCCGGGGGGCAGGGTGGTCGTGTTCCCGGGGGGCGGGGTGGTCGTGTTCCCGGGGGGCGGGGTGGTCGTGTTGCCGGGGGATGGGGTGGTCGTGTTCCCAGGGGACGAGATGGTCGTGTTGCCGGGGGACGGGGTGGTCAGGTTGCTGGAGTGAGGGGTGGTCGTGTTCCCGGGGGGCGGGGTGGTCATGCTGGTTGGGGGCGGGGTGGTCGGGTTGCCGGGAGACGGGGTGGTCGGGTTGCTGGAGTGAGGGGTGGTCGTGTTCCCGGGGGATGGGGTGGTCGCGTTGCCGGGGGACGAGATGGTCGTGTTGCCGGGAGACGGGGTGGTCGGGTTGCTGGAGTGAGGGGTGGTCGTGTTCCCGGGGGGCGGGGTGGTCATGCTGGTTGGGGGCGGGGTGGTCGGGTTGCTGGAGTGAGGGGTGTTCGTGCGGGTGGGGGGCGGGGTGGTCGTGTTCCCAGGGGGCGGGGTGGTCGTGTTCCCGGGGGGCGGGGTGGTCATGCTGGTTGGGGGCGGGGTGGTCGGGTTGCTGGAGTGAGGGGTGTTCGTGCTGGTGGGGGGCGGGGTGGTCGGGTTGCTGGAGTGAGGGGTGGTCGTGCGGGGGGGGGGGCGGGGTGGTCATGCTGGTTGGGGGCGGGGTGGTCGGGTTGCTGGAGTGAGGGGTGTTCGTGCGGGTGGGGGGCGGGGTGGTCGTGTTCCCAGGGGGCGGGGTGGTCATGCTGGTTGGGGGCGGGGTGGTCGGGTTGCTGGAGTGAGGGGTGTTCGTGCTGGTGGGGGGCGGGGTGGTCGGGTTGCTGGAGTGAGGGGTGGTCGTGTTCCCGGGGGGCGGGGTGGTCGTGTTCCCGGGGGGCGGGGTGGTCATGCTGGTTGGGGGCGGGGTGGTCGGGTTGCTGGAGTGAGGGGTGTTCGTGCGGGTGGGGGGCGGGGTGGTCGTGTTCCCAGGGGGCGGGGTGGTCGTGCTGGTGGGGGGCGGGGTGGTCGGGTTGCTGGAGTGAGGGGTGGTCGTGCTGGTGGGGGGCGGGGTGGTCGTGTTCCCAGGGGGCGGGGTGGTCGTGCTGGTGGGGGGCGGGGTGGTCGGGCTGCTGGAGTGAGGGGTGGTCGTGCGGGTGGGGGGCGGGGTGGTCGTGCTGCCGGAAGGCAGGGTGGTCATGCGGGTGGGGGGCGGGGTGGTCATGCTGGTTGGGGGTGGGGTGGTCAAGTCGCTGGAGTGAGGGGTGGTCGTGCGGGTGGGGGGCGGGGTGGTCGGGTTGCTGGAGTGAGGGGTGGTCGTGCTGGTGCGGGGCGGGGTGGTCGTGGGGGTGGGGGGCGGGGTGGTCCTGTCGGTGCTGCCAGTGGGGGGGGTGGTGCTGGTGCCCTGTGCTGCGCCTAGGAGAGAATTGGTCCATTCAGTTCAGGAGAAAACAGAACAAAACGTGAGGTGCAGGCGAGGAGCAGAAACCCCTGGACGGGGCAGCTGGGGCATCAGGCGCCCACGAGTCAGGGGCAGTTATTTTACACAGCACGTGATGAGCCTGGGGAACTCACTGCCACAAGGTCCTAGCGAGGCCGAAAGCTCCCAGGGCTCAGCCAAGGCCTGGCCTGTCACAGGGACAAGGGGTGCAGCCAGTGACCCCGAGGGGATGAAGCGGCTCCTAGGCAGGGGTCAGACAAGGAGGGGGCACGTCACTGTCGCCTGGGGGTCCTGCAGGAGCCGGGGGTGGCCTGTGGGGACAGGTCCCGGGGCCGTGCTGATGATCCCCGTGCTGGATGGATGGGAGCGACTGTAGCGCCTGGGGCCGCAGCCTGACACATCGAGTCCCCCCTCCCCGCCCCCCCCGAACTCGGAGAGGGGCTGCGCTGCCGGGGCTCCAACACACCGATGTGGGGTCTGATGTGGGCCCCGCCCAGTGACCCCTGGGCTCCAGCACAGCTCAGCCCCGCTGCGGATCAGTCACCTTCCCCGAGCCCCGTGTCTGGAGGCCGGACTTGGTGCGTGGAGCCGGGTGTCGGGAGCCCCTGGGGTCCCATCTGGAGCTGCCCGCTGTCCCCCATAGAGGCAAGCCCTGCAGGGTCCCCGGGGAGCTGACCCCGCCCCGGGGTCCCCGGAGAGCTCCCCACGCCTGTGTGCCCCGTGTGGAGCGAGCCGTGGGGCTGGCTGGGCTGGGCTCTGCCTCCCTCCTTTTCACAGATGGATGGGGCTGAGCCCCAGGGCAGGGCCCTCCCTGCCCCTCCTGGCCTCTCCTCTGCCGGCTGGCACGCCCCAAGGCAGGGCTGCTGGAACAATTTGTACAGTGGGGGAGCTGAGAGCCACTGAACCAAAGTTTAACCCTGTGTATGATGGAAACCACTTCAAGCCAGGGGGTGCGGCAGCCCCCAGCAGCCCTAGCTCCACACCTATGCCCCCAGGCAGTGAGAGCGGCCGGGGCTCCAGCCCTGGAGCGCTGAGGCTCTGACCCCATCCTTCCTGGGCCTCGCAGCGCCCCGCTGCGGCGTCCCACTGAGCAATTCCTGCCGCTGACACAGCAGCCCACCCCGATGCCGAGAGCCCGGCCGGCCAGTGGGCAGCGCTGCCCCGCTCACAGGCGGCCCATGGGCCACGCAGTCCTGGGACTGACCTCGACCTGAGCCCGCAGCTGAGGCCTGTCCTGCAGCCAGCACCAGCCTGGGGCTAACATCCCCCCTTCTCTTGGGGCACCGTGTCCCGGCCTCCTGGCAGGTCGCTCGGGGCGTGGGCTCCCTGCACTCGCAGGAAGGGATCCACATGCTGCCCCCGGGGGTCCTGGACCGGACGTTCCCTGCTGGGCTTCCCTGACTGGTCCTGGGCCGTTAGCACTGGGCTCAGCCAGACCGACACAGTCCAGACACACCTGCGTCAGCCCCTGGGGAGTGTCGGCCAATGGCTGTCGGCCAACGCCCTCCTGGGTCCCAACCCGGGAGTTCCTGGGCACCGTCAGAAAGGGGCCCGGCGGAGGAGAAGGGGCTCCCCAAAGCACCCACCCCAGGGGAGAGGGGACCCCATGAACACAGAGCCCTGGGTGGGGCTGCGCAGAGGGCACCCTAGGAACACTGGGCCCTGGGGGGGGTGGGCAGAGGGGACCCCAGTAACACTGGGCCCTTGTGGGGGAGCTGGGCAGAGGGGACCCCAAGAACACTGGGTGCTGCCCATTGTTCCTCTGGGTCACTGCAGCATCTGGGACGATCAGGCCCCACTCGCCCATTGTCCCCCGTCGAGGGGCAGATCAGCGGATCAAGGCGGCGGAACCGAGCTGGGCTCTGGGGCTGCTCCACCTGCTGAGCCATGGCCCCACCCCACGGATCCTGCTAGGGAAGGGACAGAAACCTGCCTTGGGTCCTCCGCCGTCCCCACTCCACGACTGTCCCCAACCCCCATCTGAGCGGCCCAGACCCCAGGGTGGGTTCGATCTGGCTCCAAGTGCCACTCAGGCCCGACAGCCCCCAGCAAAGGCTCACCTGTGGCCAGCAGCAGCAGGACTAGACCCAGCCGCAGGGCATCTGTGCTCAGGCTTTTGGGCTTCATGGCGGCTGGTGGGGTCGGTGCTCGGCCCCAGGTGTCCCAGCACCGGGCTCTGTCTCTCTCTGCCTCGCCCGGTGGGGCTGCGCCTCCCGTTAGCCCGCAGGGCTCTCGACAGTCCAGGAATCAGGAACTGGCAGCAGCTCTGGGGCTGGAGCTTTATAGCAGCACCTGCGAGCAGGTGTGGCCTCACCCAGCGGGCTGGGGACACTCCCAGGAGCTTGCTCCGTGTCACCCAGGTCTGTGCTGGTCTTAGGGCCCTGCCCTCCAGGGCACCCCCAGCCCTGGGGCCATGCCCCCAAAACCTACCCCCAGCCCTACCTCACCCGCCCTCCCTAGATGGGAGATGGGTGTGGAAAGGTCACAGAACAAATCCCTGGATTGTCCCCAGCACAGGGGCTCGGGGAGGGCCAGGGGAGGGCCTCGAACTGGGGCTGGGGAGAGGCCCCCCTGGGTGGAGAATGGGGCAGAAGCCCCAGGCTGGAGGAACGTGGGGATCTGATTCCCCCGTCCCATCTGAGCACAGTCCTGGCCTTGTACCACAGCTCCAGAGGGGGTGTTAGGGGAACCAGGCCCGGAGATGGGGGTGAGGGGGGGTCCCTGCAGCCCCTTGGCTCAGATACCTTGGGGCCTCGGTGCTGCTTGGCTGGCCGCCTGGTCCCCTCCCCAGCTCACGCCCGGTGTGGGGTTAATCATTCCAGGCACCAGCTATTGTCTGGCCCGGGGCTCCCCTCATCTGCCCCAGATTCACCCGTGCAGAATGCACATGGTGTAAGCCCCAGGGCATGCCCAGGTGGGCACCCACCCTGCCGGGTGCCAGCAGCCCTCGCTCTGCTGGGCACCAGCGCCCCCCATCCCTCCCCACCCCAGTCTCCCACCTGCCATGGTTCTGGGACTGGAGTGACCATGTCTCTCCCTCTGCTGGCACTAGGGCCTCTGCCCCCGCCCTGCTTCTGCCCACGACCTGCCATCATGCCCCTTGCATCTGAGTCAGTGACCCAGGCCCAAGCCGAGGGTGCCCTGGGGAAGGGGAGCCCAGTGGCAGCAGTGAGTTCTGTGCTGAGCCCCAGAGTCCCTGCCCCACCTGCACTGAGTCCATGGGGGGCTTGGCCTTGTGTGTCGCTGGAGTTCTCAGTGCCTGGGCAGGGAGCGGGGTCTGGTCTGCAGCACCAGGAACTGGGGAACACGGTCCTCTGCCCAGCGCCCTTGCCGGACCACAGCGCCAGCCATGGCCGCCTAGACTCCCAGTCCCCCGGATGCTGCCAGGAGAGTCGGTGACATGGAGCTCGTGTTTGCTAACAGGGCGGGAGCGAGAGCAGGGCTTACCCAACAGAAACAAGGAAAAAGGGAAAAACAGCTTCACCCAGGCATGTCATGAGCAGGCCAGGGCTGCTGACGCCATGCCGGGGCAGGGCAGGGGGACATGATCGGAGAGGGGGCTGTCTCCATACGGGAGTCCCAGGCCTGGGGCCAGCCGCCGGAGCTGGGCATCCTGCCCAGCCGTGTCCCACTGCCACATCAGGGATCCAAGAGGCGAGGCGACCATGGGAATCAGCTGCAGGGATCAGGAGCAGGAGGGGCAGGCCCAGGGAGACCCCAGGAGCTCGGGGTCTGGCCGGGCCCTGCAGCAGGCGCCTGACGAGCCCAGCGCTGCGGTGCGAGGTCTCTGTGCTGGACTGGGGCGGGCTGGGGGGCACAATGTGGGGAGCGTCCGGCAGGAGCAGGGCAAGGCTGGGGCTGTTCAGGAAACTGGGCAAAGACATCCGGGGCCGGGGGGGCTTCGCTGCGGAATGACACCAGGGCAGCTGGGTTTGAAGAGCTTCCAGCGGGGCTGAGTGGAGACCAATGGCCAGCGGAGATTTGCAGGGCCAGCGCTTCCCAAAGGGAGGAGGCAGCCCAGGGCGACAGAACTGCTGCCAGGCTAATCAGAGGCCACGGGTCTGCAAGAAATGTGGAGGCCACCACCACACCATGCTGAGCCCACGGGGCAAGAGCAGCTCACGCAAGAAACGCAGCAGTGCCGGAAGCACGTCACCCCTGCGGAGAGCTGCAAAATCCAGGCCCGCCTGCAGCTGGGGCGGCCAGGACTCTGGCGGAGACGAGGCAGAAGCAGGGTCTGCCTGGGTCTCATGCTAGGTGCACAAAGGCAGGTGCTGAGCACGGTGTGACCCCCGACATACAAGGTGAGCGAGTGCCCAGGCTTCACACGGAAACCTGGTTCCCTAGGCGGGTGCAGAATGAGCCCTGCTGCGAGGCTGCACCAGCTGGTCCGATAAGAACGGAGGCCCCGCAGTGTGTTTGAAGTAGCAGCGCTGGAAGCCTCCTGTGTCCTTGGCCTGCAAACTCAGATAGTCCAGCAGGTGCAGGACCTATGCAGCAAACTGCCCAAAGCCCCATAGCCTGGGAGAAAAAGGAAACTCAGACGCCAGCTGACTGGGCTGGCAGGGGGGCGCAGTAATAAAAGCGAATGAGGGAAGAGATTATGCAGATTCAGATGATCCAAGGACAGGAAGGACCATGAGCACTGCCCCTCAGGAGCCATTGGCAGGCACCGGGGTGCTGAGCCAGGGCACAAGCCAAGGGTGTGGCCGGCAGATCGGGGGAAAGCAACTTCCCTTGGGTGCTGCCCTCGCCCCTGAGCTATAAGGCCCTGAGCAACCTGCCCAGATCGCTGAGCAGCTGGCTGGGCGGGAGCAACTATCGACGGTCCCAGTCCCCTGCCGTGGGGCAAAGATGATCCGTGCCCCGTGCACTGGGTGACTGACATGTGCTGGGGGTGGGGTGGGGGGAAGATGGGATCTCTCCAATGGGGCAGCGGTTCCCAGGCCTGCAGAGGGAGGGGTGAGCTCCTTTGTAACCAACCCCCCCTTCTCGCTGCCTCATTCCAGGAACTGGGGCAAGGGGGGGTCAGACGGGCAGGGGATGGACACAGAGTGCAAGGGGAGGGCCAGGACTGGTGCCTCTCCCTATCTCCCCCATGCCTTCTACACCCCCCGCCCTGGCCGTGTCTATCTGCCTCGGGCCCTCTGCACCCCCCCACCCTGGCCATGTCCCCCCCGCAGTGTAACGTTGTAAAGTGTGGGGTGGGGGATCCGGTGGGCTCCTCCCCTCCTGCCCCAGCCCTTCTCACATCCCTGTGGCCCCTGTTGGGCGGTGGGGGCAGCTCGTTGCTCGAGCGACGCTGCCTCCTGCTGGGCATGTCTGTGTTCGCAGCAGCTCCCCTGGCCGCTCGGAGGAGGCGCCTGAAGCTGCGCTGGGGTCTCTGAAGTGCAGGTGAGTCTGAGCCTGAGCGAGGGTCCCCAGGACAGGACAGTTCGGGGCCCGGCCCCTCGCTGAGCACCAGCCGCGTCATCGTGCCTGGTTCTCTGGAAACGTGCTCAGTGTGCAGCGGCTGGCTAGGTAGAGGACACGGTGCTAGGCCCTGCTAGGGAAGGGGATAGACAATGAGACAGTAAATACCGTAATGGCACGATGTAAACCTCTGGTATCCCCCGCCTGAACACGGCCTGCGGGGCTGGTCGCCCCATCTCCGAAAGGTGTATTAGCCTTGGAAAAGGCGCAGAGAAGGGCAACAAAAACCGTCAGGGGGCTGGAACAGCTTCCGTACGAGGAGAGATTAAACCTGGGACAGGTTCAGCTTGGAAAGGAGCCGACTAAGGGGGGGCTATGACAGAGGGCTATAAATCTTGAGTGGTGTGGAAAAAGCAAATAAGGAAAAATTATTTACCCCTTCATGTAACACAAGAACCAGGGGTCACCCAATGAAATTAATAGGCAACAAGTTTAAAACAAATCTGAGAAAGCATTTCTTCACACGACGCACAGTCCACCTGTGGAACTAATTGCCAGGGGATGTTGTGAAGGCCAAAATTGGAACTGGGTTCAAAGAGGAATGAGATACGTTCTCACCCCGCTCTCTGCTCTAGCTCAGCTCCTTCCAGTTGTGCACCGAACACCATGACTAACAACGGAGAGAGACAGGGTGGGTGGGGTAACATCTGGTATTGGACCAATGCCTGCTTGAAAGCTGGTACCTTCCACCACCCAGACACTGGTCCAGGGAAAGCTATTCCCTCACCCACCTCAACTGCTGGGACCAGCACTGCTACGACCCTGCAGCTGACTAACAGGTGTCCCGTGTGGTTCATTTTCTCTCTACGTCTCTCCCCAGGGCGGGGGGATTGTGTTTGGGAACAGTCAGACTGGGTCAGACCTGAGGTCCGTCAGTGTCTCTCTTTGACAGGGCAGCACCAGATGCTGCATAGGAAGGTGTAAATACCTGGCATTAGGCAGATGTGTGAGTCTGTACTCCCGCCCCCGGAAAGTCTCACCCTAATCATTTAGATACCCTGGGACCGGGCCAGGAGGCGCCTTGACACAGAGACCTTGAACTTGGCTCTGTTCTTTGGCAGGCCAGTGTAGGGAGCAGAGGGCAGGGTGATGCGCTTATGGGATCCAGTCTTGCTGAGGAGACACCCCGCAGGGAGCCAGGCAGGAACCAGGGCACAGACGCCTCTTAAAATGGTGTTTTGTGTCTGCGAATTTCATGTGCCTGCCATCAACTGCAAACCTCCAGCCGGGCCACTGGCAGCTCCCTAGCGCCCTCTGGTGGGCCCAGCCCCCAGCACTGCCCCTGGCAGCTCCCTAGCGCCCTCTGGTGGGCCCAGCCCCCAGCACTGCCCCTGGCAGCTCCACAGCGCCCTCTGGTGGGCCCAGCCCCCAGCATTGCCCCTGGCAGCTCCACAGCGCCCTCTGGTGGGCCCAGCCCCCAGCACTGCCCACTGGCAGCTCCACAGCGCCCTCTGGTGGGCCCAGCCCCCAGCACTGCCCCTGGCAGCTCCACAGCGCCCTCTGGTGGGCCCAGCCCCCAGCACTGCCCCTGGCAGCTCCACAGCGCCCTCTGGTGGGCCCAGCCCCCAGCACTGCCCCTGGCAGCTCCACAGCGCCCTCTGGTGGGCCCAGCCCCCAGCACTGCCCACTGGCAGCTCCACAGCGCCCTCTGGTGGGCCCAGCCCCCAGCACTGCCCCTGGCAGCTCCACAGTGCCCTCTGGTGGGCCCAGCCCCCAGCACTGCCCCTGGCAGCTCCACAGCGCCCTCTGGTGGGCCCAGCCCCCAGCACTGCCCACTGGCAGCTCTACAGCGCCCTCTGGTGGGCCCAGCCCCCAGCACTGCCCACTGGCAGCTCTACAGCGCCCTCTGGTGGGCCCAGCCCCCAGCACTGCCCACTGGCAGCTCCACAGCACCCTCTGGTGGGCCCAGCCCCCAGCACTGCCCCTGGCAGCTCCACAGCGCCCTCTAGTGGGCCCAGCCCCCAGCACTGCCCACTGGCAGCTCCACAGCGCCCTCTGGTGGGCCCAGCCCCCAGCACTGCCCCTGGCAGCTCCACAGCACCCTCTGGTGGGCCCAGCTCCCAGCACTGCCCCTGGCAGCTCCACAGCGCCCTCTGGTGGGCCCAGCCCCCAGCACTGCCCCTGGCAGCTCCACAGCACCCTCTGGTGGGCCCAGCCCCCAGCACTGCCCACTGGCAGCTCCACAGCGCCCTCTGGTGGGCCCAGCCCCCAGCACTGCCCACTGGCAGCTCTACAGCGCCCTCTGGTGGGCCCAGCCCCCAGCACTGCCCCTGGCAGCTCCACAGCGCCCTCTGGTGGGCCCAGCCCCCAGCACTGCCCCTGGCAGCTCCACAGCACCCTCTGGTGGGCCCAGCCCCCAGCACTGCCCCTGGCAGCTCCACAGCGCCCTCTGGTGGGCCCAGCCCTCAACACTGCCCACTGGCAGCTCCACAGCGCCCTCTGGTGGGCCCAGCCCCCAGCACTGCCCACTGGCAGCTCCACAGCGCCCTCTGGTGGGCCCAGCCCCCAGCACTGCCCACTGGCAGCTCTACAGCGCTTTCTGGTGGGCCCAGCCCCCAGCACTGCCCACTGGCAGCTCCACAGCACCCTCTGGTGGGCCCAGCCCCCAGCACTGCCCCTGGCAGCTCCACAGCGCCCTCTGGTGGGCCCAGCCCTCAACACTGCCCACTGGCAGCTCCACAGCGCCCTCTGGTGGGCCCAGCCCCCAGCACTGCCCACTGGCAGCTCCACAGCGCCCTCTGGTGGGCCCAGCCCCCAGCACTGCCCACTGGCAGCTCTACAGCGCCCTCTGGTGGGCCCAGCCCCCAGCACTGCCCACTGGCAGCTCCACAGCACCCTCTGGTGGGCCCAGCCCCCAGCACTGCCCCTGGCAGCTCCACAGCGCCCTCTGGTGGGCCCAGCCCCCAGCACTGCCCACTGGCAGCTCCACAGCGCCCTCTGGTGGGCCCAGCCCCCAGTACTGCCCCTGGCAGCTCCACAGCGCCCTCTGGTGGGCCCAGCCCCCAGCACTGCCCCTGGCAGCTCCACAGCGCCCTCTGGTGGGCACAGCCCCCAGCACTGCCCCTGGCAGCTCTACAGCGCCCTCTGGTGGGCCCAGCCCTCAACACTGCCCCTGGCAGCTCCACAGCGCCCTCTGGTGAGCCCAGCCCCCAGCACTGCCCCTGGCAGCTCCACAGCGCCCTCTGGTGGGCCCAGCCCCCAGCACTGCCCCTGGCAGCTCCACAGTGCCCTCTTGTGGGGCTAGCCCATCTCTGCACACTAGCACGCACCAGTGGGCCTAGTCTCAGATCTACATGTTGCAGTTTTTCTCCAGCTAGCCTGCTGTTTTCTCTCACTTCCTAAGAATGGACCCTGCCTTGGGCCTGGAGCCACTCCACTCTCCTGGGGGTCAGAGGAGACTTCAGTCTCCCGGTTACTATAACAGAGAGACCTGCAATAAGATGGGATGCACGTGGATTTCTCAAACCTTCGGGAACAGAAGCTGGCTTCCAGCTTGCCAGCCCAAGCTGCTTGGCTGGGTTTAGGCACCCTGAAGTGTGCCTCCACCCTGCCCAGCGCTGAGCCCTCCAAGATCAGCAGGTGCTGGGGCAATGCCTGGCAGGATTGGGCCCTGTGTGTTCTAGAAACATGCTTTCAACAAGTCACATGAGCTGTTCTTCACCCACGGGGGGGAGGGGTGTGACTCCTCTGCCCTTGCCCTTGGAGTGGCTTCCCAAAAGCCCTTAAGCCACTGAGCCCGACTCCACGCCCACCTCAGTCAAACTCAAGTCAACACCAACCCTTGCAAAACATGAGTGTGTTTGTGCTTCTTACCAGAAGGATCCACCTGTGAGGGGCAGCTTGGAAGCATGTATTGACATTGAAATACACACAGTGCGACCCAGGGCTGGCTCGTGTGTTGTGCAAAAACTAGTATGTGATTGTTTAGTTAAAAACCGTCTAATAATTAGGCTTGGAAGGAATAGGTTTTTCAAAACTGGTAAATGTTGGTAAACATCTATGTCATAGAACACACACAAACCAATGACAACTATTTCCCTCGGTAATGAGTGGAATTTACAATTAGGCAAATTACGAAAAATGCTGGTTGATTTAAGGATATTTACTTTGTATATTTTGACATGTGATGTTGACCATTTGTGTTTTAATGGGTATAAAGCTTTAACTTTTTGAATCTCAAGGTCTGTTGTCATTAAACAATTATTGTCTGGCTTCCCGACAACTGTCAAAATTTAAACTGAAAAAAAAAAATACTTAAAACCTTGTGCAAGTGTGAACATTTACATTGATTAAAAACTGGAAGAGGGGGATGCTTAGAGATAAACATTGCTATTACACATTCAAATTATTAGAAAAATAAAAATCTAATTCTACCAAGCCTAATCATAATGCATACACACAAGGGGGCCAAATTAAGTTTGCATGGGCAGAGTTCATTCAGGCATTTCCTAGTGCATGCCTTTGCAGCCTCACTGGTCTTGTAACGTAGGGGTTTTTAATGCAGTTTCCCAGGTTTTTCAAAAAGGCAACTGAAAAAATAGAAATTCCATCCTGTGGCATCACACTGACCCACATACAAATCGCCATCAGGGCTGGAACCTTTCGATCAACAGCACAGAGCTAAGAGAGGTAACTTGTAGCAGTAGTAGGTTGTCATTCTGTGTGAGGCCACACCATCAGAGGGGGATGAGACACACAGTTTGCCAGTAGGTTTCACAGGTGTTTGCTGACAGGAGAGGAACACTTCGCGCTCGTCTACACTAGAAGTGCTACGTTGGTGCCACTGCAGGGTGTCTGGAGAAGACGCTCTATGCTGACAGGAGAGCTCTCCCATTGGCATAATAAATCCACCTCTGTGAGCGGCGGGAGCAGCTCTCACACCGACATAGCACATCCACACTGGCACTTAGATTGGTGTAATTTACATCATGCAGGGGGTGATTATTCACAGCCCTGAGCACCATAAGCCATATCGAAGTAAGCTCTAGTGGACACCAAGCCTGAGCCTCAGGAATCCTTGCTTCCATGCCAGGTTCTGCAGGTGAGTGTTGTCTCCTGTTTGCAGACACTTATCTCACAACAGGGCTCCATGTCTGTCTCCTCTTCTCCATGCTGCCTGAGTGCTCGTGCGGGTGGGGGAAGGGCACAGAGAGCACAGGAGAGACAGTCTCTCTGCCCTCGGTTGTGGTACTCTGTGGCTCTGGGGTTTGGAAGGAGCAATTGCAGAGAAAGTCCGGTTCTGACCTAGCAGCCTGGGGCCAGGGCATGCTCAGGCCAGTTGCCATGTAGGAGCTGGGGCATGGGGCGTGGAGCACACTCAGTGCAGGTGGAACGTCTGGAGAATGTAGCTCCCAGCCTCTGATGAGCCTTCACTAAACGTGTGCATATTGTCAGATGGGCAGATTTGGGCCGACTTTCATGGGGACAGAAAAAGGCCCCTCCCTGACACAAAGACCAAATGACAAGTCCCTGCACCAAAGCATGGGGGTGCTAGAGCTTCTCACTGAAGCAGTTATAAGAAATTTGAAACATGGGTGATGTATTTTCCCATAACCTCTTTCTCAGAAATGACTGAACTGTTTCTGCTGAAAATTTCCAGAAAAATTCAGCCTAAAGCAGATGCTCAGCCTGGGAAATTTCAGCCAAAACAGCCTACGTTTGGTAAAGTTACAAGCAATTGAAAATAGTCTTATCACAGAAAGCATCAGACAACCTTGACTACAGGTGGCGATGAGCCGCTCCATCCCCCCCATCAGCATGGTTTGGCAGGAGCTCGAAATGGTGACAACCCCCCCGTTTCTCGAGCACAGGTGACACCCACCTGTGCACCCTGCCGCCTAGACCGGACAGGGACATGGCAGCCCTTGGTGACTAGGAGGTGGCACTGAGTGCCTCCAGCAGGCCCTGAGCCCCATCTCCTGTGCATTGGGGGTGTGGAGTGGGGGCATAACTAGCTCACTGTACCCCAGTTGCTTGCACCAGGGCATGGTGGGGAAGGACTGCCCCCACCCCACCCAGGACAAGGGCTGGAAGTCCCCTGGCTTGCACTGTTGAAAGCTGGCCTGAGCAGAGCCCCGGGGAGCAGCCCGCAGGCACAGCCAGGACTCACTGCCAGGCTGGGAGGCCAGGCTGTCCCCAGCGGGTCGGCTCAGTCCCAGGCCAGTGGGAGTGCATTGCCCTTTTAAGAGGGGACTCTCCATGCCTCAGTGAACTCAGGCGACTTGGCATTTCCATTGTTGGGCGCTCCTCGCACTCGGTGCTGCAGCGTTTGGAGGGGAAGGAGGCAGGACCCGGCCCAGGCAGGTGGCCGGAGCCAGGAAGGGGCGCAGGGAGCAGCCTGGGTCTGGCACAGGAGGGCTGGGTCCCCTGCTCCTCTGCCTGGCCGGGGGCGCAAGGCAGGTAAGGGGGGTCCTTTCCCGGGGACGGGGCTGCAGCTGCCCAGGGACCTGGGCTTGAGACTGGGCTGCCCCAGGGGGAGGGGAGGCAGGGGCTCAGCTGCTCATTGTGACCTGCATTCAGCCCTGTTGCTGGGACACTTGTCTCCATGGCAACAGTAACTCTGATTATTTAACCGAATTCCCACAGAGCCAGGGCGCGTTGGAGCGCAGGGACCCAGTGGGTCCAGACAGGGCTGCAGAACCCGGCTGCACCGGGACCCACTGGCTCCAGGCAGGTCTCCCCCCTGGCTGGGGTGGTTCTGGCCCGCCTGGATCCTCAGAGAGCCCGGGGCCTGTGCCGGGGGGATCAGTAATTCCTGAACTTTCCCAGGAGTGCTCAGCCGGGGCCCAGCCTCGACCCCGGGGCCAGGAGAAGTCGTGGAGCCAGGCGTTACCCCCTGGAGCAGGGGGAGCCCGAAAGGATGAGCCCAGCGGAGGTGAGATGTCGCTCGGGCGAAGGGCTGCGGCTGGCACCTCCTTCCAGGGCAGCAGGAGGGACGGGATGCTGTGCAGTGTTGTTCTATCACCAACCAATATTGCACTCGTCCCGGCCTCCTGCCTCCCTGGGCTCCTCCGCACCCAGGCACCCGAGGCTCCAGAGCCGCCCACTCCTGCCCGGCCTCGCTCGCTGCTCCCCAGCCCCGCGGGGGGGAGCTGATCCCTTTCGTTCTAAGGTTGGGAGAGCTGTAATTGGCATGACTATTTTTCAGAGGCATTGCACTCGTCCCGGCTGGAGTCAGAAGGGATTTGAGCCACTCAGCAAGGAGAGGGGCGGGAGAGCTCCAGGCACCCCGTCCTGGAACAGCTTCCTTGGAGAGGGATTAGTTACCCCTCCTGCCAGGGCTGACCTACCATGCGTGTGAGCTTCTTCCAGCAGTGCCATGTCAAGATCCCCAGTGCTGCAAACTTCCTCCCAACAGCGCCCTCTCAGTGCCTAGCTGAGACCTCAGTGCTGCGAGCTTCTTCCCAACAGTGCCCTGCCAGCACAGGCTAGAAACCACAGTAAGACTGGAAGTGCATGTCAGCAAAGAGGACATAGTCTGGGTTCCTCTCTCCAGACAGCAGCATCCCAGAGAGAGCCCGGCATTCCCACCAGCCCTGGACAAGATTCAAATGGGAAATAGGGCCCCAGCTGAACCCAGGGGATACTGGGATCTACAGGGCAAGCAGCTCCAAGTGCTGGAGTTGATATTCCCTCTGTCTCCTCACCCTGCTCCCCACCCCACCCAGAAACAAGGCGCACAGGGTAGAAAACAATCAGAACTTTATGGCCAGATTCAGGGTGAAGGTTCCAGCAGGAGAAGGAGCGCCAGGGCTGAGGGGCGGGTGCTTTGGGCACAAGCAGTACCAACTGGAGAAGCTCGCCTGATGGCCCCAATCCACTGGCAGACACACCAGTTGCCTTGTGGTCCTTTGCTCAATGCCCAGCTACAGAGCCCCATATGGCTGGGTCCTGGCGAGGGTGTGTGCTTTGGTTATCCTGCTGAGGGGGAGACAGGCCCAGCTGGGCTGGGCAGGCACTTTAGTATCAGTTAGCTGCAACGCACGGTCCAATGGGTTCCAGTACCCGGGTCTGGACAGCGTGGAGGCCTGTGGACCACAGGCAGGGAGAGGCCGGGGCCCAGCTCAGGGAGGAGGCTGTAGAGGCCACAAGAAGTCCCTTGGTGACGACTTGGAGAGGTCCTGGGTGTGGCTGGGGAAGGAGATTGGCTCACTCACGGCCCTCCAGCAGGAATCGGCGGAAAGGCTCAAAGTCTCCTGGGATCGTGTCTGACAGGGAGGAAAGAGAAAGAGGATGAAGGCAAATGCAGGGGGCACCCGGGAACAGGCATCGCTTGGCACTTTTCCCCACAGGGGCTCCTACACCCTGATCATCTGGGCTCATGCCTCCCTCTGGCTCAGAGAGGTGGGGAGTGGGACACAGGGGTTTTCCGCTCTAAGCGGTGCCAGGTCTGATGCAGGCCCAGAGCGTGGGGGTGGGGAATGGGACACGGACCTTCCCTTCTCTGAGGCGCTGCCTCTGGTCTGACTCTGGGTCAGCAGTGAGTGAATGCCCTTTAGCGACTGCTAAGCGGGGTGCAGCTCCCCAGGTCACAGAGATCAGCACCTGCACCGGTGCCCTGGGCAGCCCCAGTGGAGGGGCCCAGAGTCCGAGCCCCCGGCGCTGGCAAAACATCAATAAAATCCGAACGTTCTACGCTGAGAAACGCCTTGTCGAGTTCTTGACACCACGGCTGCGTGGGCACCGCTGCCTGGCAAAACCCCTAGTGCAGCCCAGGTGTGGGGGGACCCTACCCCCACCCAAACCCTCCCTGACCGGGCAGGTCACACAGCAGGGCAGACTGGCTCGGAGCTGAATCCTGGAGCCGAGGATGCAGGTTTATCCCCCGCCCCGCCGCGCTCACCATTGCACCGATACTGCAGATTGGACCAAATAATGTTCTCCTGGGAAAAGCAGAAGACACCCAGCCGCCCGCCCCGCATGGTGGTGTCGATGATCACCCCAGAGTCGGCCACCAGACGGGGTCCCTCATAGAGCCGTACCCTGGGGAGAGATGGGCCGGGCCCAGTGAGCACAGTGCCAGGGAGTGAGGGCGCTGGCCGGCGAGACCTGGGGGGCCATGTATGGGGGGGCACCCCTTGGGGGACGGCCAGCTCCCAGGCTGCCCCACAGGGCTCAGGAGGGGACATTCTCAGGCCCCAGCACCTGGCCTCTCCAGGCCCCATTGTTCGGCCTGTTTGCATGTGAAAGGCCTTTGCTGGGCCGGAGCATGCCGAGCAGGGATTGGGTTGCTATGGCGACAGGGACAATGGCCGCTGAGGCCCAGCTTGTGAATGGAGTCAGCGCTGGGCTGTGGGGGCCGGTTCCCAGGCGCTGAGCTGCACAAACACGTCCCCCACCCACCCCCCAGGAGCTGCCAGCCAGCGCGGTGGCCACATTAAAAAGGAAACTGCCTTGCACGGCCGTCCTCCTGGGCCCAGCTTCCAGTGGGGCCCCCCACCCTGAGAATGGGCTCCGGGGTCCCCCTGCCAGCTCCACTATCTCCACTGGGGGCCCCACCAAACCCACAGGGCTCTGAGGTCCCCCCCAACAGCCCCACTATCCCCACTGGGGGCCCCACCAAAACTGCAGTGTGCTGGGGTCCCTCTGCCAGCCCCAGTGTTCCCACTGAGGGCCCCACCAAACCTGCAGGCCTCCAGGGTCCCCCCGTCAGCCCCACTATCCCCACTGGGGGCCCACCAAACCAACAGGGTGCTTGGACTCTCCCTGCCAGCCCCTGTATACCCACTGTGGCTCCACCAAACCCACAGGGCTCTGAGGTCCCCCCGCCAGTCCCACTGGGGGCCCACCAAGCCCACACGGCTCCAAGGTGCCCCCACCAGCCCCATTATCCCCACTGGGGCCCCGCCAAACCCATGGGGTGCTGGGACCCACCTGCCAGCCCCCCTATACTCACTGGGGGCCTACGAAACCTGCAGGGCTCCGGGGTCCTCCTGCCAGCCCCACTGGGGCTCCACTAAACCTGTGGGGTGCTGGGACACCCCCGCCAGCCGCGCTATCCCCACTGGGGTGTGTGCTTTCCGTGCCCTCCCCATTCATACTGCCGAGCTCTGGGCCTGCCCCTCCTCACCTGATGTAGCCCACCTGGGGCCTGTGTGTGAGCTGCCATCGATAGGAGGTCTTGTCTTTCCAGCCCACATTGCGGGGGTCTTTCCAGAGGAGCCGGACCTGGTCTGGGGTGTGGCCCGTGTGCCACAGGGCATTGCGCAGGTGCTCCCCGGGGCCGTTCTTGGACTTCACGGCCTGTGGGAAGCGGGCAGGAGAGTTAGTGGAGAGGGATCCCCGGGGTGGAGGATGGGGACTCGGGTGCCCGCCGTGGGGCAGGGACAGCGTCTGCCGGACTCAGCTGGCTGCCTGATGCCTGTCCAGGCCCGGCGGTTCCCGTGCAGCTCCACGGCTGCCCAGCACTGACCTTGAGCTGTAGACCTGGCTCGGCCACTGCCCGGAAGGGCGTCGCCTGCCAGTACGTCTGCTCTGTCTGCTTCCACATCACCACGTAGAAACTGGCGCTGTCCTGGTAGCTGAAGATGAAGCCGGCGTAGTCGTCGTCCGTGATGGTGTTAACATGAAAGGTGCCCTCGAAGTCCACCCCATTGAAGGCCGTGTAGCCTGTGTGCACAAGGGCAGAGTGGAGAGTTCGCAAGGAGCAAGGGCTGCCCGGGCAAGCAGGGAAGGGACCCCAGTGCTCCAGCTAGGGGACTGGCCGTGGCAAGTCAAGGCCCTGTCCAGCATCACCCCAGCAGCCTGCTGCCTTCGTCTCCTGTCTCCGGCTCCGGGACCCAGAGGTCACGCTAGTGGGGGGAGTGGGGAGCCTGGACCTTAAATCTCAGCTGATGAGGGAAAGGGGGAGAGAAGAGGGGGAGGTGTAACTTGCGGCAGAGACCAGCAGGGGCACGCGAACTTTGGGCAAAGGCCAGGAAAACCCACCTACCTACTGCCAGGCCTGGGTCACTGTTCATGGTCTGCACAATCTCCATGCCCTGGAAGGAGAGAATTTGGATGTGACTTTTAGTCTCCGTAAGTACAGCTCTGAGAGCCCTGCCCCAGGGCCAGCACTGCCCCGGCACCACACACTGCCCCAGCCATGGTCCCTTCTGTTTGCAGGGAGGAGCTCCCCACGCTGTTCCCTGCTTTCACCCTCCCCAGTGCTATGCACCCCGGGCACCAGCTGGGGAACAGGAGATGGGTCTGGGTCTCCCAGGCAGCTCACACAGGCCACGTACCCCCTGCCCCACGAGGGGGCACCTGGCGCAGCTGTACCTGATTGAGAACCACCCAGTTGGGGTCGATCTGGGCATCCCCTTCAGGGTCGAGGATGACGGTCTGGTAGGCCCGGAAGTCGGTCAGCGTCACCTCAGCGCTCTCCGGACACACGTCCAGCTGGTCCACCACAGTGTCGTTGTCGAAATCCTCCTCACAGACGTCGCCCACACCGTTCCCTGAGCACACGGCAGGCAGCTGGTCACGGTACAGGGACCCACATGTGCAAAATGGGGGGAAGGCGCAGGGAAGAGTGCGCACGGCGCCAGGGGAGGGGAGGGGAGGGCACGGGGCAGAGCCCACGGCGCCAGGGGAGGGGAGGGGAGGGCGCGGGGCAGAGCGCACGGCGCCAGGGGAGGGTGCAGGGCAGAGCCCATGGCGTCAGGGGAGGGGAGTGGAGGGGAGGGCGCAGGGCAGAGCGCACGGCGCCAGGGGAGGGTGCAGGGCAGAGCCCATGGCGTCAGGGGAGGGGAGGGGAGGGGAGGGTGCAGGGCAGAGCCCATGGCGCCAGGGGAGGGGAGGGGAGGGCGTGGGGCAGAGCAGTGGGGGCTCAGCCTCCAACTCACTGGGCTCTAGGGCCTGGGAGCTGCAGAGCCTCTGGCCAGCCTGGCACTCGGTGCTGTAGCTGCCGGTTGGGGGCCTGACTCTGGGTGACATTTCCGTGCCAGCAGAGCCTTGGGCAGACGCGGTTCCAGTGGCCAGGAAATGCCTGTCCCAGCAGGGCCCGTTTCCCGGGCCAAAGCGGTACAGTCTGTATGTTAGCAGCCCTGTGCAGCCGGCATGAGCCATGTCTGCATTGCAGGGATGGCTGGCTCCTTGGAGTTGCCCAGGCCTGAGCTGCGCTGGTCCCCGCACCCCGCCGGGCCAGGCCACTCACCATCCGAGTCCTTCTGGTTGGGGTTGGGGATGAGGCGGCAGTTGTCGGGGCCGGGCGCCATGTAATCGGGGATGCCGTCGTTGTCATCATCGTTGTCACACTCGTCCCCCAGCCCGTCGTTGTCCGAATCCAGCTGGGAGCTGTTCGGGATCTCGGCGCAGTTGTCCTTGGTGTCCTGGTGCCCATCCCCATCGCTGAGCGGCCCGAGAGCGGGATGAGTCCATGTGGGGCACAACACAGGGACCCATGGCTCCCCAGAGACCCCCCCCGTGACCTCCTCTAAGGCCCTGGTGCCCCCCAGCGATGCTCACCTCCCCCCAGGACCCCAAATTTCCCCAAAGGACTCCCTCCAGAGCCCCCGCCACACCCATCTCCCCTAGGATCTCACTACCCCAACTCCTGAGGGACTCCCACTGCCCTCTAGAGAGCCCTGCTGCCCCACAGGGACCCACGCTTCCCTCCTGCGGGAGCACAGAACTGCCATGGAGGGACAGAGGCAGGAAAGCCAATAGCTGCCCCCTCCAGCCATTCTCTGCTGGGCAGGGCAAGGAGATGGGCACCCACCTGTCCTCATTGGTGTCACAGACGTCTCCCACCAGGTCGCTGTCCACATCTGTCTGAAAGAGACCAGAGCCCCAGTTCAGCAAGGAACTTCCGAGGGACAGCTCCAATGGGGCTCCCTGCCCCAGCCACCCCAATGGGACCCCAGCTACTGAGGGGGGGGGGGCTCCCTGCCCCAGCCACCCCCAGCTACTGAGGGAGGGGGGGGCTCCCACGTATCCCAGTAGTTGGGGTGTAGAAAACATGTAAAGTTTTGGTAACGTAATGAACAATATGCGTGACTCAGTTTGCCCACTCAGTGGGACAAGGGAGTAGGAGTCGGGACATGTGCAGGCCCTAGGTGAGTGTGAATGAACTACCAAGGGCTGTCCATGTATGAATGGAGAGAACTGAAACCTCAGCAACCGACTGGGACATTAGCTGTGAACACCTGCAGCCGAGGCAGAGGAAGAGGTGGACACAGCAGGGCTGCAACGAGGAACTAGGGAGGAGGTATGAGGGGTTGTGACGAAGTGGGACTGTTCTTAATGTTTCCTCTGAATATTGTGGGGGTGCCTCAGTTTCCCCTATGCAGTTCTTAAGTATCTAGGGGGTGGGGTAAGGGTGTATAATCACTGCAGAGCCCTAGAGGGCAGGTGTGTGCAGGGGTCTGGACACAGAGAATGGCCGACACCCTGTTTTCTGGCCACTGATGGTCTGGGCCCTTCCCCCCTGCAAGGTGAGAGCTAAAGGGTTGGAGAACAAAGGACTCAGGTGACCTCCTGGCCCGGGAAAGGAACAAAGCCCAGAGGAGGAGGGGCTGGAGGGAGTTTCAGTTTGAGGCTGGCTGGGGACATGGAGTGAAGGGCAGACGTGTTTGTCTGGCTCACTGCCCCCCAAAATGGACCCAGCTGAGGGGTCCCGTTCTCTGCACCTACAAGCTCTGTGTTAGACCATGTTCCTGTCGTCTAATAAACCTCTGTTTTACTGGCTGGCTGAGAGTCACGTCTGACTGCAAAGTTGGGGCACAGGACCCTCTGGCTTCCCCAGGAGCCCCGCCTGAGCGGACTCGCTGTGGGAAGCGCACGGAGGGGCAGAGGATGCTGAATGCTCCGAGGTCAGGCCCAGGAAGGTGGAAGCTGTGTGAGCTTTGTGTCCTGGAGATAGGCTGCTCACAGAAAGGCGACTGCCCCAGAGTCCTGCCTGGCTTCATGGGGAGCAGTTCCAGAGCATCGCCCAGGGACTCCGTGACAGGGGTCTGTGTTAAGGTTGCTACTGAGGACAGTGCGGGGGAGCCCCAGAATGGATCCCAGAAGAGCCTGGGGTATCCGGGTAGTTTCCTTGCCCAGCTCTGTCTCTGTGTGCAGCCTGGCTCCCCCATGCTGGATTCCAGGTGATTAATCAACGCTGGCTTGCTCTAACGAGGCTACTCGCTGGGTGCGCTGCCCCCTCCAGGAGAAAAAACCTCTAAGCAGGAGTCTGAGCTCGGCTGGACTCCTGTCGGGAGCTCATGGAGAAAACCAGGGGTGGGGGCTGCAGCCCGACAGCCCAGTCTCAGATCCAGGGACTGCAGAGCTCGCCCGCGGGAAAGCCCGAGCTGTGGGCTTGGCAGAGACCTGTGGCTCCTCCCCGGAGGCTCTGTACAAGGACCGGGCAGCACACCCCTGTCAATTTGTAATGGAGGCAGGTGAAGAGACTCCTAACCCCAGCCCGGCCGGCTCTACCCACCCCCACGGCCCAGGTCGGTGTGCGGGAGACCAGACTAGACAGTCCGTGGTCCCCTCTAGCTGGGAGCAGCAGTCGACGTGGCCTGTGGCCCCGGCAGCCAGGGGCGGGCATGGCAGGGTCAGTGGCATCCGGCCCCATACCTGAGTGGGGTTGCTCATTTCAGGGCAGCTGTCACAGGCATCCCCGACCCCGTCCTCATCCCGGTCCGTCTGCAGCGGGTTGGGCACCTTGGGGCAGTTATCGAGAACATTGGGGATCCCTGTTGAGGGACAGCACAGTGTGTGTGTGAATGGGCACTGCCCACGAGCCCCTGCCCCACATAGCCCCCAGCCCAGCCCCCAGGCCTCCTGCCAGCCCAACCCCCTCCCAGCCCAGTCCTGAGACCCCACCCCCGGCCCAGCCCCCAGGCCTCCCGCCGGCCCCGCCAACCCCCAAGCCCAGCCCCCAGGCCTCCCGCCAGCCCAACCCCCTCCCAGCCCAGCCCCCAGCTCCCCTCACTCACCATCCCCATCGATGTCATTGTCGCAGGCATCCCCCTCACCATTGCTGTCCGTGTCCCGCTGGTCGTTGTTGGGTACATTGGGGCAGTTGTCACAGGCGTCCCCGAAGGAGTCCGTGTCTGAGTTCTGCTGGTCTTTGTTGGGGAAGAGTCGGCAGTTGTCCTGTGAGAGAGAGAGAAACCCCCATCACTGGGGGGAGATGAAGAGAGACCCCCTCATCTCCGCTCTGGGGAGGCATGGAGAGACCCGCATCCCAGCCAGGGAGAGAGACCCCCCTCACAGCCGTGGGGGGTGGGGGCGGTTGACAGGGAGAGAGACCCCCATCACTGGGAGGGGGGAATGGGGAGAGACCTCCATCACAGCCGGGGGACACCGTCATAGGTGCCATCAGTGGGGGCCCTCAGCTGAGAGCCCACCACAAGCAGGAAGCCCCCAGCACCAGGGCACCTCCACATTCTTGATGCCGTCCCCGTCCGCGTCGTCGTCACACTGGTCCCCGACGCCGTCATTGTCAGCGTCCTCCTGCCCGGAGTTCGGCGTGAGCCGGCAGTTATCCTGGAGCCGGGAACCCGCGTTAGAGCCGGGGGCAGCAATCCTGTCACTAGGCAGACACCTCCCCGCCCCAGCTCTGGAACCGGGAACCCCCATTACTCTCTGTGCTGCACCCCTCCCAGGGACAGGGTCCCACGGCCAGCCTCCGGACCCCAGGGCTGGGTCCCCCCCCGACTCCCTTCGCCCCGGGGCTGGGTCCCCCCCCCGACTCCCTTCGCCCCGGGGCTGGGTCCCTCCCCCGACTCCCTTCGCCCCGGGGCTGGGTCCCCCCCCCGACTCCCTTCGCCCCGGGGCTGGGTCCCCCCCCGACTCCCTTCGCCCCGGGGCTGGGTCCCTCCCCACCAGCCGCTCTCGCCCCAGGGCTGGGTCCCCTCCACCAGCCGCTCTCGCCCCGGGGCTGGGTCCCCCCCCCCGACTCCCTTCGCCCCGGGGCTGGGTCCCCCCCCGACTCCCTTCGCCCCGGGGCTGGGTCCCTCCCCCGACTCCCTTCGCCCCGGGGCTGGGTCCCTCCCCCGACTCCCTTCGCCCCGGGGCTGGGTCCCCCCCCGACTCCCTTCGCCCCGGGGCTGGGTCCCCCCCCCGACTCCCTTCGCCCCGGGGCTGGGTCCCCCCCCCGACTCCCTTCGCCCCGGGGCTGGGTCCCCCCCCGACTCCCTTCGCCCCGGGGCTGGGTCCCTCCCCACCAGCCGCTCTCGCCCCAGGGCTGGGTCCCCTCCACCAGCCGCTCTCGCCCCGGGGCTGGGTCCCCCCCCGACTCCCTTCGCCCCGGGGCTGGGTCCCCCCCCGACTCCCTTCGCCCCGGGGCTGGGTCCCTCCCCCGACTCCCTTCGCCCCGGGGCTGGGTCCCTCCCCCGACTCCCTTCGCCCCGGGGCTGGGTCCCCCCCCGACTCCCTTCGCCCCGGGGCTGGGTCCCCCCCCGACTCCCTTCGCCCCGGGGCTGGGTCCCCCCCCGACTCCCTTCGCCCCGGGGCTGGGTCCCCCCCCCGACTCCCTTCGCCCCGGGGCTGGGTCCCCCCCCCGACTCCCTTCGCCCCGGGGCTGGGTCCCCCCCCACCAGCCGCTCTCGCCCCAGGGCTGGGTCCCTCCCCCGACTCCCTTCGCCCCAGGGCTGGGTCCCCCCCCGACTCCCTTCACCGCAGGGCTGGGTCCCCCCCCGACTCCCTTCGCCCCGGGGCTGGGTCCCCCCCCCGACTCCCTTCGCCCCAGGGCTGGGTCCCCCCCCGACTCCCTTCGCCCCGGGGCTGGGTCCCCCCCCGACTCCCTTCGCCCCGGGGCTGGGTCCCTCCCCACCAGCCGCTCTCGCCCCAGGGCTGGGTCCCCTCCACCAGCCACACTCGCCCTGGGGCTGGATCCTCCCCCACCAGCCCCACTCACCCTGGGGCTGGATCCTCCCCCACCAGCCCCCCTCATCCCAGACCCCCACCTGCTGGCAGTGCTTGTCATTGTCGATGCAGGGCAGCGGCTCGTCCGGGTAGCCATCGATGTCCGTGTCCCGCCCACACACATTCCCGTTCCCGGCCCAGCCCACGTTGCACTGGAGGGAGAGGTGGGGGAAGCAGGAGCCGTCATGGGGGGAAGAGGCCCACAGGGAGCAACCAGCCATGTCTGCCCCCCTATGCTCACTGGGCCCTGCCCCGGCTCTGCTCCCGCCCCCCAGCGGTCACTGGCCCCCACCGCCCCGCGCTCACCGCACAGGAGACGTCGCCGTTCCGCTCGAACATGCAGTAGCCGTTGATGTCACAGGGGTTGTGGGTGGGGCTGCTGCAGGATTTCTGTGGGACGCAGCCCAGCGTCTGGTTCCCCAGGAACCCAGTCTTACACGGCCCACACCTGTAGGAGCCCTGCAGGGAGACGGGGCGGAGCGGGTGAGCTGTGTCCAGGCAGCCCTGGCCCAGGCCGCTCAGTGCGGGCAAGGGGGCAGGTGCTACTCACCACTGTGTTGGTGCAGATGGAGTTCGGGTCGCAGCCGCCATTGTTCCCATCGTTACATTCATCAATATCTGTACAAACCTGCAGCAGCCCAGAGAGACAGTCACTCCGTGGCATGGGCCCCTGGGGACTCTGTGCCGTCCCCAGCATAGTACGCACCATGGGGACACCCCCCACAGACCACAGGGACATACCCCCTGTGACGAAGCGGGACTGTTCTTAATGTTTCCTCTGAATAGTGTGGGGGTGCCTCAGTTTCCCCTAGGCAGTTCTTAAGTATCTAGGGGGTGGGATAAGGGTGTATGATCATTGCAGAGCCCTAGAGGGCAGACACAGAGAATGGCCGACATCCTGTTTTCTGGCCACTGATGGCCTGGGCCCTTCCCCCCTGCAAGGTGAGAGCTAAAGGGTTGGAGAACAAAGGACTCAGGTGACCTCCTGGCCCGGGAAAGGAACAAAGCCCAGAGGAGGAGGGGCTGGAGGGAGTTTCAGTTTGGGGCTGGCTGAGGACATGGAGTGAAGGGCAGACGTCTGGTTGTCTGGCTCACTGCCCCCCAAAATGGACCCGGCTGAGGGGTCCTGTTCTCTGCACCTACAAGCTCTGTTTTAGACCATGTTCCCGTCGTCTAATAAACCCTCTGTTTTACTGGCTGGCTGAGAGTCACGTCTCACTGCGGAGTTGGGGGGCAGGACCCTCTGGCTTCCCCCCCGGGTCGGACTCACTAGGGGAAGCGCACGGAGGGGCAGAGGAGGCTGAATGCTCCAAGGTCAGACCCAGGAAGGTGGAAGCTGTGTGAGCTCTGTGTCTTGCAGACAGGCTGCTCACAGAAAGGAGACTTCCCCAGAGTCCTGCTTGGCTTCGTAGGGAGCAGTTCCCAAGCATCGCCCAGGGACTCCGTGACACCCCCCCAGCCCCACAGGGAACCCGCGCCCTCCCCGGCACCACTGGGACACCCCCCAGTACCACAGGGAACCGTCGCCATTCCTGGCACCACAGGGACCCTGCGCTAGCCTTGGCACGCACACGGACCCCCCCACACCATTCTCACCACCCCAGGGACCCCAAGCCATTCCTGGCACCCCATGAATCCCATGCCCTGATACCACAGGGACCCCACGCCCTTCCTGGCTTCTGCAGGCCCACAACCCTCCCTGCTCTCAGGGGTCCCAGGGCACGTAGTTATAGGCCTCACCCTGCACCCATGGGCCTCAACTCAGGCACTCATTGGCTTCTCTCTGCCTGCAGCTCCTACAGGTGCTTCTGAGCGCGCAGGGCATAGGTGCCGACTCTGTGGGTGCTCCGGGGCTGGAGCACCCACGGGGAAAAATTGGTGGGTTCTTTGCATCCACTGACAACCAAGCTCCCCTCACCGCCCCCCCGAGCGCTCCACGTCCCCGCTTCTCCTCCCACCGCTTGAGCCACAAAACAGCTGTTTCACGGCGTAACAAGCACCGGGAGGGAGGGAGGAGCAGCAGCAACAAGGTGCACTCAGGGGAAGAGGGGGGCCGCGTTGGGAATTTGGGGAAGGGGTTGGAATAGGGGCAGGGAGGGGGCAGAGCTGGGGCAGGGACTTTGGGGAAGGGGTTGGAATAAGGGCAGGGCGGGGGGGGGGCAGAGGGGGGTCGAGCACCCACTGGCGCCAGCAGAAGTTGGCACCTATGGCGCAGGGACGGGGTCCCTGGGCTGGGACCGGCCAGGGCCCCTCGAGAGCATAACGCCCCCCAGGTACCCTGCAATACTCTCTCCCCAGAGGGAATCTGCCCTGCCCCAGCTGAATGTTCCCTGCAGGCGCCACCCTGGAATTGCCAGGGGAAGTCCAGGCCCAGCAGGTGGAGACCATCACTCAGCCCATTGCCTCGTACTGTCCTGCAGCAGCATCACCCACCCCAGCCTCCCCCCACCCCCAAAGCCTACGTATCCCCAGAGCACCCATTGCCACAGGCTGGGCACTGAGCCTGTTCGAGGAACCCACCCCCAGCCTCCTGCCGCCTGCGCTCTCCAGAGGCCCCCGGCTGCACGGAGCAGCCGGCAGCAGGGCCGCGGAGCTGCTGCACTCACCTGCTTGCTGGCCTTGGCATAGTCTGCGCCCACGCCAGAGATGAGGTTCCCCTTGTACCCGTGTGGGCAGGGCTCGCAGCGGAAGCCAGGCGCAGTGTTAATACACTTGGAGCCCGGGAAGCAGGGGTCTGCATAACCGCACTGTGAGACAGAGAGAGGGTCCCACGTGATGAGCCAGGTCCCCAGTACCAGGAGCAAGGCCAAGGCTCCCTTTGGGTCTGTTCCTTGGCCCCCTGACATCAGGCCCATGGGGAGCGGGGATCGTTTGGGTGACTTTCCCCAGCGTTTCCCTCAGACACCATGGCTAGAAATTCTGTTTTAACCGAAAGCTGAGACTCTCCTGCTGTGAGAGCCGGGGATCACCAGCCCTTGACAGATGGCAGCTGGTGAGCAGTGGGGTCCCGGCACCCTCCCTAGAGGGCACAGGCTGCAGGCAAGCCCTGGGGGATGTTGGGACTCTAAGGGGCAGAAGGGGCATGGAGCTGCTCTCTGAGCCTGGAGCCAGAAGGTAACAGTGGTACCACCCATTGTGTGCTGGGGATGGATGGGGTGCTGTCTCCCAGGCCCGCATGAGCCCCAGCTGCAAGCTGTGCAAAGACGCTGGCCCCAGGGGCATGGCAGGGGGGGGCTCCATGGAGACACTGGCCCCAGGGGCATGGCAGGGGGGCTCCGTGGAGACACTGGCTCCAGGGGCATGGCAGGGGGGCTCCGTGGAGACACTGGCTCCAGGGGCATGGCAGGGGGGCTCCGTGGAGACACTGGCCCCAGGGGCATGGCAGGGGGGCTCCGTGGAGACACTGGCCCCAGGGGCATAGCAGGGGGTGGGCTCCGTGGAGACACTGGCCCCAGGGGCATGGCAGGGGGTGGGCTCCATGGAGACACTGGCCCCAGGAGCATGGCAGGGGGTGGGCTCCGTGGAGACACTGGCCCCAGGAGCATGGCAGGGGGGCTCTGTGGAGACACTGGCCCCAGGGGCATGGCAGGGGGGCTCCGTGGAGACTCTGGCCCCAGGAGCATGGCAGGGGGGCTCCGTGGAGACTCTGGCCCCAGGAGCATGGCAGGGGGGCTCCATGGAGACTCTGGCCCCAGGAGCATGGCAGAGGGGCTCCGTGGAGACTCTGGCCCCAGGAGCATGGCAGGGGGGCTCCGTGGAGACTCTGGCCCCAGGGGCATGGCAGGGGGGCTCTGTGGAGACACTGGCCCCAGGGGCATGGCAGGGGGGCTCCGTGGAGACTCTGGCCCCAGGAGCATGGCAGGGGGGCTCCGTGGAGACTCTGGCCCCAGGAGCATGGCAGGGGGGCTCCATGGAGACTCTGGCCCCAGGAGCATGGCAGAGGGGCTCCGTGGAGACTCTGGCCCCAGGAGCATGGCAGGGGGGCTCCGTGGAGACTCTGGCCCCAGGGGCATGGCAGGGGGGCTCCGTGGAGACACTGGCCCCAGGGACATGGCAGGGGGGCTCCGTGGAGACACTGGCTCCAGGGGCATGGAAGGGGGGCTCCGTGGAGACACTGGCTCCAGGGGCATGGAAGGGGGGCTCCGTGGAGACACTGGCCCCAGGGGCATGGCAGGGGGGCTCCGTGGAGACACTGGCCCCAGGGGCATGGCAGGGGGGCTCCGTGGAGACACTGGCCCCAGGAGCATGGCAGGGGGGGGCTCCATGGAGACACTGGCCCCAGGGACATGGCAGGGGGGGGCTCCGTGGAGACACTGGCCCCAGGAGCATGGCAGGGGGGCTCCGTGGAGACACTGGCTCCAGGAGCATGGCAGGGGGTGGGCTCCGTGGAGACACTGGCCCCAGGGGCATGGCAGGGGGGCTCCGTGGAGACACTGGCCCCAGGGGCATAGCAGGGGGTGGGCTCCGTGGAGACACTGGCCCCAGGGGCATGGCAGGGGGTGGGCTCCGTGGAGACACTGGCCCCAGGGGCATGGCAGGGGGTGGGCTCCGTGGAGACACTGGCCCCAGGAGCATGGCAGGGGGGCTCTGTGGAGACACTGGCCCCAGGGGCATGGCAGGGGGGCTCCGTGGAGACACTGGCCCCAGGAGCATGGCAGGGGGGCTCCGTGGAGACTCTGGCCCCAGGAGCATGGCAGGGGGGCTCCGTGGAGACTCTGGCCCCAGGAGCATGGCAGGGGGGCTCCGTGGAGACACTGGCCCCAGGGGCATGGCAGGGGGGCTCCGTGGAGACTCTGGCCCCAGGGGCATGGCAGGGGGGCTCTGTGGAGACACTGGCCCCAGGGACATGGCAGGGGGGCTCAGTGGAGACACTGGCTCCAGGGGCATGGAAGGGGGGCTCCGTGGAGACGCTGGCCCCAGGGGCGCAGCGGGGGGGCCGTGCAGAGACACTGGCCCCAGGGATGCAGTGGTGGGGTCTGTGCAGAGACGCTGGCCCCAGGGGTGCGGTGGTGAGGTCCGTGCAGAGACGCTGGCCCCAGGGGTGCGGCGGTGGGGGCTCTACGGAAACGCGGGCCCCAGGGGCACAGCAGGGGGGGCCGTGCAGAGACACTGGCCCCAGGGATGCGGTGGTGGGGTCCGTGCAGAGATGCTGGCCCCAGGGATGCGGTGGTGGGGTCCGTGCAGAGATGCTGGCCCCAGGGATGCGGTGGTGGGGTCCGTGCAGAGATGCTGGCCCCAGGGTTGCGGTGGTGGGGTCCGTGCAGAGATGCTGGCCCCAGGGTTTCGGTGGTGGGGTCCGTGCAGAGACGCTGGCCCCAGGAGTGCGGCGGTGGGGGCTCTGTGGAGACGCGGGCCCCAGGGGTGCAGTGGGGGGCCACTCTCACCTCGTTGATGTCGGCACAGTGGGTGCCATTGCCCTCAAAGCCGGGCGGGCAGGGCCCGCAGCGGTACCCGGGGTACTCGTACGTCTCCATACAGTCGACGCTGCTGAAGCAGGGGTTGGGACTGCAGCGAGAGCGGTGCTCATGGAACCCTGCAGACAGAGCCGGGGAGGGGAGGGCAGGTCAGCTGGCCGGCCCAGCACAGGGAAGGGGACCCCTGAGGCAGGCGCCAGCTCCCCCAGGGCCCAAGCACTCACCGCAGACCTGGCACTCCATGATGGTGTTTCGGATCAGAGACATCTCCTTCACCTGCAAGGCAGCCGAATGCAGGGTGTCAGAGCCAGGGACCTGGGTGCCAGGCAGGGCACGGTCTACAGGCTGGGCAGCACGCGGGGGAGACGCTGTGCCCCCAAATGTCACTACAGGGCCCACTTAAGGACACAAGAACCTTCTTCACGCCACAGAGAGAGGGGAAGGGGGCAGGTGGGTCAGTCTGGGCGGGGGTGGGGCCACGGGAATCAATCTGGGAAATGGGAGGGCAGGTGGAGCAATGGGAAGTCACCTGTGACGCCTGGCTCCCGGCTGTGTTTACATTCGGTGACCCCACCTGTGCCTGCCCCACCCCACCCCAGACTCCATCCCAGTACCTGTCCATCTCACCTGAAGGCACCCAACCACAAGCCTGCCAATGCGCGGGGCCAAGGTGAGAGTCGGGCTAACGGACACATCCAGACTGTGCCGATCCTGCCACAGCAAGGGGGCCACCCTGGAGGCGGGGAGCACCGGCCCCCAAAGCTGGCTCACCTGGTCACGGATGTCCTCTCGCAGCTCCCCCAGGATCCGGTTGAAGAGGGTCAGCTGAGTCACCAGGGCCTTGGCCTGCTCACCTGCCCACACAGAAAGGACAAGGTCAGGCCCCAGGCCAAAGGCTCCGGGGGCTGCTGGCTGGGGACCACTCTGCCCACGGCCACCCTGAGCTCACGGGGAAGGGCAGACGCCACCACCTAGTGGCCAGTAGGAGCCGAGCCCACCGGGAACAAACCCCGAGTCAACCCTGGGTTCCTGGTTCTTCCCCTGGTCACCAGACCTGCCGAGACAGACAGGGCCAGGGCCAAGCAACGCAGACCAGGGCTGAGTCCCATCGCACGGTCCAGCTAGTGCCCCTGCTATCCCAACCCTGGGTCTTCCGAGCACAGGATGACACTCCTGTTCAGTGGCCTTGTGCGGTGGACAAGGGAGCAGGCTGAGACCCCCAAACTCATTGCATTTGTGGCCCTGGCAGTGTTTGCACTCAGGTATGGCTGGGCAAAAGTTGAGGTCATTAGACAGCTGCACGACTCCCCATCCCCGCCCGGCATCCCTGAGGCCTCCAGCTGCCCACAAGCGGCTCCCCAGACCCGAGGGGGTGGGAGGGTGACGAGCAGCCAGCAACTCACCCAGGATGGAGTTTAGTACCCCGGTCACTGCAAGGGAAGAGACAGGAGGAGAAGTTAGTCCGGATAGCGCATCACCGGCCTTCCTGGGGCAGGAGGCCACGGCTCAGGGCTGCTGCAGAGGGAAGCCAAGAGCAGCCTCCCAGGCTGCAGCATCACCCCTCCCTCGAATGCCAAGGGACCGCAGATGACCAAAGGAAAGCTTCCAGGTGGCTCGAGGCTTTGCACCCTCCCGGAGGAGGCTGCTGGGGACAGCCCGCCCGGGTGTCATCAGTGCTGGAGGAGAAGGAGGTGGTACCACCCAGCTGTGCTTGGCCTGACGGACTCTCTCAGTAACCTGTGTGTGCGTGAGCTTGTGGCCACCTGTGTTCCTTACGTGACACACACATCTGGGTCACCTGCTTTCCATGTGTAACATGCATGACTCGGATTCTGTCCATGTCCCTGCAGTTTCCCCGTTCATATGTAACACACACATGTATGTGTACGTGGACGCCCCATATGTGCTGGTATGGTGCCCGTGTTCAGTATGTAACACATGTGTGTCTGTGTTGGGTGTATGACATATGTGTGTCCAGCCCATGTGTGTCCGTGCGGTGCCCGTGTGGGGTGTATTACATACGTGTGTCCGGCCCACATGCGTCTCTGCGGTGCCCGTGTTGGGTGTATGACATACATGTGTGCGGCCTATGTGCTCCCGTGTGATGCCTGTGTTGGGTGAATAACATAGGTGTGTCTGTCCCACGTGTGTCTCTGCAGTGCCCGTGTTGGGTATATGACATACATGTGTCTGACCCATGTGCGCCCACACAGTGCCCGCTGAAGTTACCTGCATTCTGGATGGATTCATCCCCTTGGAAGGGACATTCACTCAGGGCCCCAACTCGGCTCATGGACCCTCCTAGAATCAGCTTCATTGACTCCACAAACCCCTGATCCACAAAGAGAAAACGGATCAGCTTCTGGGGTCCTCCGACCATGGTACCTGTGGGACAGGGTGGGACCCGGCCACCTCCAGCGCTGGGCTCCTGCAGCCCCACAGTTCCCAGCTTTCACTCACCTGCATCCTCTGATAGGCCTTCTGCCCTGTGCGCACCTCGACCGCCTCCACCTCGGCCTGGGGCAGGATCATCAGCTCGGGCAGCCCCATGCTGGAGTCCACCTGTTTGCAGTCCACGTAAAGCTCCATGGCCAGGGTGTCCCCACGCAGGCCGCTCAGCCGCACGATCACCGCGTGGCTCCGCCCGTCTGCCACGCTGGCGTGCTGCAGGTTGACGGAGTGCACCTTGCCATCTTCCCGCATGTAGCGCACGAGCACTGCCGAGCAAAGGACTGGCCATGAGCGTTTCTCCACACGGTGGGGATCCCCAGGGGACGGGCATGCTCTGCCCGGCACGCCCACACCCGCCAACGTACCCTACCCAGCAGACGACCCGTCTCAACAGCCAGGTCCACTGATGCAGCCTCCTGGGCTTCCCCTCCCCTCAGAGCCCACCCTGCCTTGCTGAGACCGCTCTCATGGCTGGGATGAGAGCCCCACCTGTACTGCCAGCTCCCTGCGTGCACTGCCCCATACACCCCACCTTTCCACTTCTCTTCCGGGGCCTGAGGCAGGCACAAGCCCAGAGGCCTCCCATCTCCCGATGGGCACCCCTGTTCCAGCACACCCCATACCTTTGTTGATTTTCCCAATGACAGAGGCCTCCAGCCACCTGGTGTTGTCCTTTTTGGAGTACAGGCCGAAGAGCAGCCCGCCCTGCTTGGGGGGCAGGCGGAAGGTGGAGAGGAGGTAAATGTCATTGACTGCCAGTAGCTGCGTCCTGATCTTGTCTGCCACACTGGCCATATGCCGGGCCTCGGTCACCGTCAGCAGGTCCAGGACTGCAGGGAGGAGAGAACAGGCAATCGCACCGACAGCCAGAGGTACCTGCAGAGATTCTAACCCAGGACCTGCCCACCACCCCCAGGCGAGGGATCACAGCGCTTGGGGAGACTTTGCAAAGCTTCCCCTGCAAGGGGCAGGCTGGTCGAAGAGGGCAGCGAAGGACATGCTGGAAACACCAGAGATGGACGGATGCAAACAGAGCAAACCCACTCTACCTCCAGGGCAGTGACTGACTGGCAGAGAAGAGCTCAGAGGCTGCAGTTCCTGCCCTGGGGGGCTGGCATCCTTTCCATTCTGCCTGAGCAAGGATCAGGACCTCCTCTCCAGCTCGTCGGAGCCCCCAGGATCACCCCGCATCTTCCCTGCCCATGTCACTCTTCTTCCCTGGCATCAGTGCAGGAGAAATTGCTGTAGAGCTCCAGGGGCCTGGCCTCTGCAGCACCCAGCACAAGGAGGGACAAATCTCTCCTGGGAGCTGAGCCCACAGGTCTCTCGCATGGGAGCATGGAGCACTGGCCACAGGGACTCCAAGCCTGGGGAGGTGGTAGCCCCGTGTAAAGGTGCAGGCTTGGCAGAGCGGGGGGCTGGTGGCTGTGGCCACCCTAAAACCGTTCAGCCCTGTCCCAGACCAGTCGGCCCTGGGGCACAGGCCCAGCCACGTCTCTGCCACCTCTGGAAACAGCAGGTCCGGTCCTGGGCGCCCCTCACAAACAGGCAGCAGGGAGGCCAAGCCACAGAGATGCTGAAATGGGGCATGCGGGAGGGGAGGTTACCTCTGTCTGTCCTACTGACTGGCTTGTCTCCACCAGCAATGCACTCACCTGGACTAAAGGTTCAGTGGCCATAGTACCTGCCTCTGTGAAAACCGCAGCAGCTGCCCACTCCCTTAGAATCATAGAATATCAGGGTTGGAAGGGACCTCAGGCGGTCCTCTAGTCCAACCCCCTGCTCAAAGCAGGACCAATCCTGAACTAAATCATCCCAGCCAGGGCTTTGCCTGACCTTAAAAACCTCTAAAGATGGAGATTCCACCACCTCCCTAGGCAACCCATTCCAGTGCTTCACCACCCTCCTAGTGAAATAGTGTTTCCTAATATCCAACCTAAACCTCCCCCACTGCAACTTGAGACCATTGCTCCTTGTTCTGTCATTAGCTACCACTGAGAACAGCTGAGCTCCATCCTCTTTGGAACCCCCCATCAGGTAGTTGAAGGCTGCTATCAAATCCCCCCTCACTCTTCTCTTGTGCAGACTAAATAACCCCAGTTCCCTCAGCCTCTCCTCGTAAATCATGTGCCCCTAATCATTTTCATTGCCCTCCACTGGACTCTTTCCAATTTGTTCACATCCCTTCTGTAGTGGGGGGACCAAAACTGGACGCAATACTCCAGATGTGGCCACACCAGTGTCGAATAGAGGGGAATAATCACCTCCCTCGATCTGCTGGCAATGCTCCTACTAATGCAGCCCAATATGCTGTTGGCCTTCTTGGCAACGAGGGCACACCGCTGACTCATCCACAAGACTATGAAGAGCCTGCTCCAGAGCGACCGGGAGCCTGGTACTCCAGATTCCAGATCCCGTCCCTGCTACTGTCTCCCTCACTCCACCTCTCCACTGCAGCGAGGCGAGGGGCCTGTGAAAGGGGTGAGAATGATACTTGCCCCCCACCCACCGGAGCCAGGAGGGTTACCAGTTCTGGTCTGAAAAGCACGCTGGAGATAGGAAGTGCTGGATGCTGAGTACAGGGATCCCTCAGCTGATTCAGCTACCTCTGGGGCAGCCGTCCAACACCAGCGGACCCTGGAAAGCCCCACAGAATCTTTAACAACTTCGTGAACACGGGGCACACAGACCCCCCAATGCACCCTGAGATGCTGCCTGCTCCTTCTGCAAGGGAATCCGGCGCAGCAGAGTGTAGTATGTGCCCCTGATGAATTTCCCTGCATTAGGTGAGCTCAGCCAGCAGCCCCTCAAATCCAGCCCTGAACAGGCAGCTGCCCGAATGTCCCAGCTGGCTCAGGCTGGCGCTCTGGGTCACCAACAGAGGGGCCTGGGGCCTGCTTTCTGACACGAATCTGACCAAAGCCAGAATAAACCGTGACCCAGCCCTTTGAACTCTGACCTCAGGCTATATCCTAGACATCTAGTGCCTTGACCCTTTGAGCACCGCTGAACTCTGACCCCAGGCCAGCTCCAGCCAGTCAGCACCTCTGACCTTTGACCTATGGGTTCCTCCTGGCCAATGAGCACCCCTGAACTCTGACCATGCGCTGCTCCGGAACCAGCCAGCCCCTTTGCTAGCACTTGGTCGCACCCACCAGTGTGCTGGATGGAGCTTCAGGTCCGGAACCAGAGGCATTGCCTTTGCTCTCGGCTGCTGGCTGAATATTTAGATTGATAGGTTTATACGCAGCCCTTGGTCTGGTTCATCACCACGAGTCCCTGCAGAGTGCTGTGGGCAACACCCCGTCCTGGATGGACCCCCAGTCCCTCCAGCAGCACCACACTGCAGGCTGCTCTGTGGTTTCCCAGGCTTGGGGGAAGAATGTCCTTCTGTACTGCAGCACAGAGACCCAGACACTTGTAGCTGTCCACAGTCCCTAGTGCCAGACCTCCCAGGGAGGTCAGGAATCCAGCTCCCAGGTTCCAGCCGGCACGCTGCTCCCCACCAGCCTGATGCCGTGGAGCTGAGCAAAGACGGGCTGCCCCAGCTGGGGAAGGAGCGGTCCAGGAGCACTTGCAAGTTCCTTCTGCTGCAGAGTTGGAAGCCACTGGCTGGGATGGTGGGGCTTCTCCTCCACTCCCCAGGTCACAGGAAGGGGATACTGAAGAGAGGCCGGGCGGGGGTGTGGGGCAACATGCTGCTGGTATCTGCCCTTTTCCAGTCCCTCCGCTCCCCAAATCCCAGCCAGTTCCCAGGGCCCCAGGGCTCCCAAACACCTCAGTGACCACATCCCCCTATACCCAGGATTTCCAACTTCCCCAGCCTGCAGCTCCCACAAAGTCCATCTCGCTCCCCCTTGCGCCAGCCCCTAACGCCGGCACCCCCAGCCCTTGCAGTTCCTCACCGCCCCGCACCCCATCCATTCACTGCAGCATCCCTGGCACCATCCTGCAGCTCCAGGCTCCACACGGCCCCAGCCCGGGCTGGCAGGTCCCCCCAGGAGAAGGGCAGCCGAGGCTTCCCCCTGCTAGATCTTCGGGGCTGTCTCTCCCTTACCCCAGGGCGCAGCGCCCGGCTCCGCGCCGGGCAGGCTGAAGCCGAAACACACTCGGGGATCCCTCGGGGTCCCAGCGCGCCCTGGAGCGCAGCCGGCTGCAGCACGGGCAGTCCCAGCCCGCACCTCCCCTGGCTGGGGCACGGCGGGGCCCCTCTTACCTTGCAGCTCCTGCCTGGCGGAGCTGGCCGCGCCGAGCAAGAGCAGCGCCAGCAGCCCGCGGAGCGCCCCCGTCTCCATGCTGCTCCCCAGCCCCTGCGCGCGGGGGAAGCCCGGGCGAAGCGCCGGAGCCCCGAGCGCCGCTGCTCTGCGGCGGGGGGTGGCGGGCGGAAACAAAGAGCCGTCAATCAGGGGCGCTCCTCGCGGGGACCCGAGCGCGCAGCCCGGCTTCGGAGGTTTGAGCCGCCGCCAGGCCAGCTGGCTCGCAGGCCTCTTCCCTCCCACGCCGCGGGGAGCCCGGCCCTCGGCTGTCAGCGGCGCGCAGCGGCACGGGTCAGGTTGCGCTGGGTCTCTGCTGGGGACACCTGGGGGGGGCTGGGGCGCGCTGGGTCTCTGCTTGCAGCGCCCGGGGCTGCCCTGCCCTGGAGCAGGCTGGGCTTTGGCAGGGAGACTCAGGGTCCTCTGGCCTCTCATGGAGGCGGGGGTTCAGGCCCCAGAGAGGCACACCACTGAGCGCTGGCAGGGCTCTCTCCCTGTCCTGGGGTAGCTGCAGCCAGCCAGTCCCCTGGCCTGCCCGGGAAGGGGCTGGAGGCAGGCAGCGGGCTATTAGTCACCATGAGGCCTGCAGACAGACAGCAGGGCTCGTGGGCCAGTACTGTCCCGCCAGGTAAATCTGTGCAGGAAGGGTAATGGCCCCAGATGGCAGAGGAGGTGACTCCCAGCCAGCACCGACATGGCATCAGTGACTCACTTTCCAATGGCCCGGCCTCACCAGAGCTCTGATTAGCCAGGCAGCCCTGCCTTGGTGAGACAGCCGGACCAGACGGCTGCCACCAGCCGCCTTCCCCAGCCCCAACTCCTCACTCACAAAAATTAAACCTGACGCCCTCAGTTCAGATCCTGCTGGCAGCTGCAGGGTCATGGGGAGGTCAGTCAGTCTGGAGCCAGCCCTGGTGTATGCTTGTGCGCCCACGAGTGCAGAAGACATGCATGTACCCTGCCCCAGTGTCAGCCCCCAGAAGGAGGATGGGAACTTGGAACAAAGGATGGACACGCTCTTCCAGCTCCTAGCCACTGTGGGCTGGAAAGCTGAGTGCAACACGTTGCACAAGTGACCCTGTGCACCTCTTTGCATGAGCAGCCAAACACTGGGCTTTGCACGAGCACCCCTGGGAGAGGTTTCCTGAAGGGAGTGTGCAGTGCAGCATACGGCCCATGATACACCATCACCCAGCCAACACTTGACACCAACCATCCTGCCGACCTGCCCCACCTGCAAACGGGACAACCTGCCCTCCTCCCTGGGCCTGGGGGGTTCTGTGGGCCCAGCACTCTCAAGAAGCAGAGGGAATGTTGGCATGGGAAAGGTCTGGGGCAAGGCCATGGGGAAGAGGCTGCTAGGCAGGGAGAAACTGCTCCATTAGGTTCAAGGGGGGGAGGGGTCATGCTCCAGGGAAGGCAGTAGAAACCAGGGGCCCCATGAGCAGATGCCAGAGACCGAAGGGGAGAAAAGGGGATGTGTGTGACTGGGGCAGCTCCAGAGCCTGAAAGGTCACCCCCCACCCCCCATCCCACAGGGCCTGCCAGAGACAGGGGATCACCCCCACATGCCCCAGGGCCTGCCAGATACTCAGGAGATTTAACTCCAGCCACACATTTGAGAGTCTGCCATGGTGGGTGTGTGTGGGGGGGTCCCCTCTCCTCTCTCCATGGGAAGCCTAAGTCCCAAGACAGGTTGTTCTCTGACCTCGCTGGAGGTGAGGCAGCAAAGCCAGGCCACCTAGCAGCTGCACAGCTGCATAAATCAGCTCTCAGGACCCGACCTAGGCTCCAGAACAAAACAAACGAGGTCATCGAGGAAGCTCCTTCACCTCTGAACTCTGCTAGCAGGGAAATGCAGCGTGGGGCAGGCGGGGACCCACAGATCAGGGGATGGGGAGGCACCATTGGTCAGGGCACCAGCCGGCATCCCACGGGGCCCGGGCAGCAGCGCACATGCGAGGGTCGCAGAACAAGGCCAGGCCGTTGATCCATGTGCCCCAGGGCCCAGCTTCTGGTGATGGCCAATGGGATATGCCGTGGACTGAGTCACAAACCCATAGTTCCATGCCATTCTCTAGCTGGGGCTGGCTGCGCATCCTCGCTGAGCGGCCTGCAATGACATGGGTCCTTTCCAGTGAGGCTCTGGATGATCAGGGCATCTGGGGATGGCAGAGGTTTGCAGGACACAGACTCTGGAGGCAGCGTGTGGGAGGGTCGGTTTACAGAGAGTAAAGACAAGTGACTGGTCTGATTTCCTGTTGTTGCCACAATGGATTGGAGCCCCCAGCCCGCCGAGGGAGAGGGCAGGGTCCTCACTCCAGTGTCCCATCCACTCCCACAGCATCATGCCCTGCACCATCTCTGCACCTCACTGTCTGCGGAGCCCGTCAGATCTCCCGAATCCTGCTTTGCCATCCTGGTACCCTCCCTCTGCCCTGCTGGGGGGATGCTGCAGTGGGGCTGGACCCTGGCAGGGCGAGAGCTGCGACTCTCCATGCCTGCCTGTCAGCGTGTGGGGAGTGTTCCCCAGCTGTTTGGATGTGTCCGTATCTGACTGGGGCCCATGGGACACAAGGAGCTCCCTGGCGAATTCACGCAGCTGGCCGGGAAGGTCGTTCCTGAACCACAGCCAAGCCCTCTGCCGCACCAAGGCTCGCTGAGTGCAGCGTCAGCCGTGTTTACTCTTTGTTTCCATTGCCGTCATAACAACAAGATGAGCCATGCCCAGGTGGGCTCCCTCCAGCCCTGGCCCTTCCTCCTGCTCTCAGCCAGGCAGGCCAATGCCAGTGGCTCGGCTCAATCTACTGCGGCAAGAGACTAAATCGAGTCCTAATTAACAGGGACTCCAAAGAGGGAGGGGGAGTTAGAATTCCTGCTTGGATTCTCCCAAATTACAGAGAGCAGAGATTTTCCATCCCTTTGCGTGTGCTGCTCCCCCACCCCTGTTTTCTTTCCATGGCAACATGCACTCTGGAACGCAGGCTGCGCGCTGCTGGGTGGGTTTGGATCCAAGCATCACGACCTCCTGAAAACATCCAATGTCTGGACAGGCCCACACCACCCTCCTCGCTAAGAACAGGAGCGGGACTCAGATGTGCCGCTGGCTAGAGAGGCAGAGGCAGGAGCTCTTGACACGGACACCCCAGGGGACTAGATCCAGAGAGAACATGGTAAAACTGCAGCTTGTTCTGGGGTTTTTCCCCAGCTGAAAGTCTGCTCCAGGCAGCTGCAGCCCCAGAGGACCCACAAATGATGGGAAAGGGAGAGGCACACAGCTATGCTCCTTGTGATGCAAGCGCCCCTCTCTCCAGGAATGAGAGCTAGGAAGAGCAGGCAGGAGGGTTGTGTCACCACTCAGCCCACGGCCTGTCATGCACGGGGAGGGGAGACCCGCAGGTATTAACAGGCCTGTTAGCAATCCTGCAATCTCCCTCTCTAACAACAACATCCCCAGGGAGCCCTGGGCCCCGATTCGGGGACTGCTTCACTTCTGTTCAGCCGCAGCTGACTTACTTTCCCTGCACGTGTTCTGTGAGGGGGGGGGGGCGAGGCTGCCTCTCCAGCAAAGACCGAGGCTCAGTGTGGCAAATCCAGCACCCATTCTGCCTTTTGTTGGCACCAGGGATGAGCCCCAGTTGCAGATGCATGTCAGGGTATTAGTTCCTTCTATTTCATGTTTGCAGTTTTCAGGTAGTACTTTTCAGTGCAACAGGCTTCAAGCGTTACGGCCTCTCTTGTAAACCCTCGGTCCCCAGAACGGTGTGCACAGCAGAACAGCGGCTGAAGGACTGAGAAATTCAGAGGTGTGGGCTAGGCACGAGAGAGAGGTTTTCAGCTGGGAGTCGAGATGGGGCAGGGAGAGATACAGGGAGACTCTTCCTTGCAGGAAAAGCTGAAGGAGAGGCTCTTTCACCTGCGGTAGCCAGTAGAGATGCTCGGGGAGCAGTACAAGGCCTCAATATGCTGCCTCTGGAGCCTTCACAGGATAAGCAGCCAGGGGTGAGAGACAAACATGGTGTCCCTGAGACAGGGGGAGCGTTCTTCAATGCCTCCTAACTCTACAGTAGTTTTGCACGCAGGATACCTCATACCATGATGATGAGTGCATTGTAAACACAAAGACTGTTGCAGCTGGGCCAAGCCTGTAACCAGACATAGCACAGTCCAGAGCATCTGTCACAAAGCTGTGACCATTCCCGGGGGCCTGTCGAAGCTGCAGCAATTGGTGCTAAACAGCTGTCAATTCCCTGCCCACTTGAGGATCACTAACAGCCTTACCAGCCACAGCAGCCCCATTTTGGGAGAGAAAAGGAGGACTTGTGGCACTGAACGCATCCGATGAAGTGAGCTTATGCTCAAATACATTTGTTAGTCTCTAAGGTGCCACAAGTCCTCCTGTTCTTTTTGCGGATACAGACTAACACGGCTGCTACTCTGAAACCTGTCATTTTGGGAGAGGATCATTATCACTGTTCCACATAGGGGAAACAGAGGCAGAGACCAGCTCTCCCCCCCCACCCCCACCCCAGGAGATTTATATGGCACAAGATCACACAAGGAATCGGTCGCAGAGCCAAGAGACAAACCATCCCCCAACCAGCTATCCTTCTGCAAACACCCCCCCAGCAGCTCTGACCAGCTGTCCCATACAGGGCGGGGTGGCAGGTTTACGATGGAGGGACTAAGCTAAAATGTTCCAACTCTCTTACGACTTACTGCACATTCAAACCCATTCTGCGCAGATTCCCAGTTTAGCTGCTACAGAAAACCAGTGTGACAAATAATTCATCCTTGGAATTTGCAACGCTGAGAGAAGATGCCTCATTTCTACCCACGGCCCAGCGCAGGAAGTCCCTGGGGAGATACAGGCAGGCCCTGTGGAGATATTGGGGGCTGAGAAAGAGTTGCAGGGTCTGCTGGGGAGAGAGAAAGACCAGGCCTCTGCAAGGGGGTGATGGTGGGGATTCGGTCTCCAGGGTGGCAGGGCACAGGGAAGGTGCAGGGGTATCAGGCTTGGGGGTATTGGGACACAGGGGGGTAGGGGCACAGGGGGTCGGGGTATGGGGGCACAGGGGAGTAGGGGCATGGGGGATTATGGGGGTACAGGAGGGTCGGGGTATTGGGGCACTCGGGGTATGGGGGTACAGGAGGGTTGGGGCACAGGGGGGTATGGAGGTGTGGGGGATAGGGGTATGGGGGTACAGTGGGGTATTGGGACACAGGGCGCAGGGGCACTGGGGATTATGGGGGCACAGGAAGGTCAGGGTGTTGGGACACAGGGGGGTATGGGGGCATGGGGGGTTGGGGTATGGGGGTACAGGGAGGGTAGGGGCAGGGGGATTATGGGGGCACAGGGGGGTTGGGGTATTGGGGGCCAGGGCTCAGGGGGCATCGCAGGGCCTGGAGGGGGCACAGGAGGGTAGGGGGATGGAGGCACAGGGAGTGGAGGGGGCACAAGGGGGCGGGGTCTGGGGCACAGGGGGGTGGAGGAGGCACAGGGGGCGGGGTCTGGGGGCACAGGGAGTAGGGGGAAGGGGGCACATGGAGGTATTGGGGCACAGGGGGCAGGCTCAGGGGTCATCTCAGGGGGTGGGGGCAAGGGGCACGGGGGGGTATTGGGGCTCAGGGGGCGGGGTCTGGTGCACAGGAGCGGGGTGGAGGGGCGGGGTCTGGGGCACGGGGGCGTGGTCTGGGGCACGGGGGTGGGGTCTGGGGCACGGGGGCGGGGCTGGGGGGCGGTGTCTGGGGCACGGGGGCAGGGCTGAGGGACGGGGTCTGGGGGCACGGGGGCAGGGCTGAGGGGTGGGGTCTGGGGGCATGGGGGGGTATTGGGGCTCAGAGGGTGGGGTCTGGGGCATGGGGGCGGGGTGGATGGGCGGGGTCTGGGGGCACGGGGGGGTATTGGGGCTCAGGGGGCGGGGTCTGGGGCACAGGGGCGGGGCTGGGGGCACGGGGGTATTGGGGCTCAGGGGGTGGGGTCTGGGGCACGGGGGCGGGGCTCTGGGGGCGGGGTCTGGGGGCACGGGGGGCTATTGGGTCTCAGGGGGCGGGGTCTGGGGCATGGGGGTGGGGCTGGGGGCGGGGTCTGGGGGCACGGGGTATTGGGGACTCAGGGGGTGGGGTCTGGGGCTGAGGGGCGGGGTCTGGGTCACGGGGGCGGGGCTCAGGGGGCGGGGTCTGGGGCACGGGGGCGAGGCTCAGGGGGCGGGGTCTGGGGCACGGGGGCGGGGCTCAGGGGGCGGGGTCTGGGGGCTGCCCGGGCCGTGCGGTTCCGGGGCGCGCGCGCGGGAAGATGGCGGCGCCCATGGAGCTGTTCTGCTGGGCCGGCGGCTGGGGGCTGCCCTCGGTGGACCCGGACTGTCTGGCCGTGCTGGTGAGCGGGCCCCGGACCCCCCCGCCTCCGCCTCCGCCTGCCCCCGGGGGGAGGGCCGGTCCCTCTCCCCCTCCCCCCCCGCCTCCGCCTGCCCCCGGGGGGAGGGCCGGTCCCTCTCCCCCCCCCCGCCTCCGCCTGCCCCCGGGGGGAGGGCCGGTCCCTCTCCCCCCCCCCCGCCTCCGCCTGCCCCCGGGGGGAGGGCCGGTCCTCGGCGGCCCAGCCGGGAGCCCACGGGGGCATGCATGGGGGGCGGGGAGAAGGAACGGCTCCCCCCAGGGGGCAGGCGGGGTGGGGAGGGGGGAGAAGGAACGGCTCCCCCCGGGGGGCAGGCGGGGTGGGGGGTGAAGCATAGAAAGCCATGGGAGAGATCATGTCTTACTAATCTATTAGAGTTCTTTGAGGGGGTCAACAGCCATGTGGACCAGGGGGATCCAGTGGACATAGTGTCCTTAGATTTCCAGAAAGCCTTTGACAGGGTCCCTCACCAAAGGCTCTTATGTAAATTAAGTTGTCATGGGATCAGAGGGAAGATCCTTTCGTGGATTGAGAACTGGTTAAAAGACAGGGAACAAAGGTTAGGAATAAATGGTAAATTTTCAGAGTGGAGAGGGGTAACTAGTGGTGTTCCCCAAGGATCAGTCCTAGGACCAATCCTATTCAGCTTATTCATAAATAATCTGGAGAAAGGGGTAAACAGGGAGGTGGCAAAGTTTGCAGACGATACTAAACTGCTCAAGATAGTTAAGACCAAAGCAGACGGTGAAGAACTTCAAAAAGATCTCACAAAACTAAGTGACTGGGCAACAAAATGGCAAATGAAATTTAATGTGGATAAATGTAAAGTAATGCACATGGGAAAAAATAACCCCAATTATACATACAATATGTTGGGGGCTAATTTAGCTACAACTAATCAGGAGAAATTGGAGTCATAGCGGATAGTTCTCTGAAGTCATCCACACAGTGTGCAGCGGCAGTCAAAAAAGCAAACGGGATGTTAAGAATTATTAAAAAAGGGATAGAGAATAAGATGGAGAATATCTTATTGCCCTTATATAAATCCATGGTACGCCCACATCTTGAATACTGCATACAGATGTGGTCCCCTCGTCTCAAAAAAGATACACTGGCATTAGAAAAGGTTCAGAAAAGGGCAGCTAAAATGATTAGGGGTTTGGAATGGGTCCTATATGAGGAGAGATTAAAGAGGCTAGGGCTTTTCAGTTTGGAAAAGAGGAAACTAAGGGGGGCTATGACAGAGGTATATAAAATCATGAGTGGTGTGGAGAAAGTGAAGAAGGAAAAGTTATTTACTTGTTCCCATAATATAAGAATTAGGGGCCACCAAATGAAATTAATGGGTAGCAGGTTTAAAACAAATAAAAAAAAGTTATTCTTCACTCAGCGCACAGTCAACCTGTGGAACTCCTTGCCTGAGGAGGTTGTGAAGGCTAGGACTATAACAGGGTTTAAAAGAGAACTGGATAAATTCATGGAGGTTAAGTCCATTAATGGCAATTAGCCAGGATAGGTAAGGAATGGTGTCCCTAGCCTCTGTTTGTCAGAGGGTGGAGATGGATGGCAGGAGAGAGATCACTTGATCATTACCTGTTAGGTTCGCTTCCTCTGGGGCACCTGGCATTGGCCACTCTCGGTAGACAGGATACTGGGCTGGATGGACCTTTGGTCTGACCCAGTCTGGCCGTTCTTATGTTCTTTTGACACAGGTTTTGCACCCCAGGGTTCCTTTCTGAGGCCTGGCGTCCAGATCCACATGCCAAGCCACCTAAGCTAGACAGTCAAAGCCATGGAGAGGGGTTTGGCCTAAGCCCAGCCCTCAAAGAGAATTTGGCACCTAAATCTGGGTCATAGAGAGGCACTTGTCTCTGCTGGGGACTCCCCTATCCTGGAGCCAGGCACCTACACTGCTTCTTGCAAGAAACAGGAAGAGGAGGTGTCACCCTATAATCTTTAGCCGAGTCACCCAGGATGTGGGAGACCAGGGTTCAGTCCCCCTGACACGGAGAAGGGATTTGAACTTGGGTCTGCCCATCTGGCAGGTGAGGTCCCTAACCACTGGTCTGTGGGGTGTTCTGGGGCTGTTCCACCATGACTGGAACCTGGGTCTCACGTCCCAGCTGAGCACCCTGGCCACGGGACTCATTCTCACTCTGAGCCAGTGCACAGTTAAATATTTATAAACAGATGTCCATCTGAATCTTTCTTCCACTTCTCTTCCAGACCTATGCCAGATTCACAGGTGCGCCGCTCAAAGTTCACAAGGTCACTAACCCATGGCGAAGTCCCTCAGGTAAAGGGGCCTATGAGAAAGGGGGAGGGGCATGTGGGGATAGAAATAAACAAACATGAGGTGCACACGCGACTATTGGAGCCATCACAAGCCACCAGAAAGTAGGCAGAGATTATCTCCCTTTTACAGATGGGGAAACTGAGGCATGGTGAGGTGCCCAAGGCAAACTGGTGGGACAGCCAACATCAGAACTAGGCAGCACTGCCTTTAAACAAAGCCTTGCATTTAATTTCCCCATTTCCTTTAAGGAGGCAGGAAAACAAACAGCTCCTCTCTCCTGACTCCACGGCCCTGCCCTGGGGTGAGGAGACATTCTCCCTTTTGGAACTCAGCTGTCAGAGCAGCCCAGAACCCATGCCAGAGCTGACAGCTCTGCAGAGCTCTGCGACCAGCTGGCCCAACATGGTGTTTGTTACTTCTGAATCCTGTCTGCCACACATAGCCTGGAGACTCCTCAGCAGGGACTAGGCACGTGGAAAGTTCATGTGTGAAGTCCAGCCAGTTAAGAGCTGTCCATGTGCAAAATCCATTTCACCCTGGAATGAGTCTCTCACATTGTTCAACACCAAACCAGTTCAGGCTTCCAAAAGGAAGTCACTGCGCGGACTGAGACCAACCACTGGGGCACATGAAAACAAAGGGATCTCTTGCAACCTACGTGTGATGCTGGCACCTGCGCCAGGATCCCCGATGAGAGCAGACGGGGTTGGGGGTGCTCACTGCATGCAGGAGGCCTGTGAAGGGGCAGCTCTGGGCAGGGTCTCCCCTGTATTCCCTTTCTCTGCTTTCAGGGCGTTTACCTGCTCTGAAGACAAAGGAGGAAGGTGTCCTCTCCCAGATGCACCAGATCATCACTCATCTCAGGAAACAGGTCTGGGATGGGGACACTGACTCAGGCCCTGCTGCCCAAGAGCGAGAGGAGACAGTCACTTGCTGCCTGTGGGGGGTGGGAGCTGGGGAAAGCTGAGAGTAGAACCACGGATGGAAATAACGGTGAGGGCTTTGCTGCAGTGGCTGGGGAGCCGAGAGCCTGTAGGAAGCATCCCTGGGAGAGGGGGCTCAGCAGGGTCTGCAAAACCCTGCCAGTGGAAGCATTGTGTTACGCAGCTAAGTCTCCAGTTGCCACAGAGCCTTGCCAATGGACCTATGCAGCGAAATCTGGCTGGTCCTGCAGTCAGTCTGGACTAGGAGAGGGCTGAGAACTGCCAGAGCCCAGCTCAGCTCCCCAGATCCTGACCCAGCTCCCCTGAGCAGCACATCTGTACTGGCCCTGTCACAAGAGGGCCCCTGTGTGGCCATGGAGGAGAGGGCAGAAGATGCAAGGGTCCCCGTCAGAGAAGCCCCTCTGTCCCTGTGTGCTAGTTTCACCTTTCGAAGTTGCTCTTTCTCTGGAACTTGTCTGAAGATTCAGTTCTTCCCCTCCTGTCTTCCCTGGCCCCAAGTGCTGAGGCAAGTAGGGTACCAGCCCTGTGGATGGTTTGCCTGAGGCTGGCTAGCTGTGGGGAGGAGCACAAGTGGGTCCTTTGAGGCCTGAGGGAGGTGTCAGTCTGTGGATTTGGGCGGCTCTCAGACGCCAGGGTGTGTGCCAGCCACGCCACTATTCAGGCTGCTCCCGGCTCTGTGGAACTAGGCCTGCCTGGTGCCAACTTTCCTTGGAAAGGCTGGAGTCGCTCCCCTTCACTGCTTGCACCCTTCATCCCAGACTCTGCCTTGGCCCCAGCGTTCCTGTTCTGTGTCATGCAGCCGCACAGCCACAGCCAGTGTGTTCTGAAATGGAGCAGGCTTCCAGCCAGGTTAAATACACCAGGCAGCGCTCACTGCAGGGCTGGCCAGAGTCTCCCCTTGAAAGCTGCAAGGGCAGCAGGCCTGTGCATTGGGCGCCTGTCCACGCACCTCCCCCCAGCCCGTCGATACTGCTTCCTGGGGCGCCTCTGGAAGTCCAGGCTCATGTGAGCAGGGTTCAGCTTTGGCAGAGTTGGGTCTCGAAAGGGAACACGTCTCCTCAGAGCAAACGGCCGGGCGGACGAGCTCTGACCCCTGGGCTCTTGGAGTCGGCTGCGCATCAGCGTGTGCGTTTTAGGAAAAACCCAGGCATGGCACTTAGTGCCTGGAAAAGTGTCTGTCTGTGAAGGGAACTTGCCTGGGGTCCGTGTCACGCCCGGCACCCCGATGGGAGCTGCATTGCTGTGTCTGTCTCTGCAGCTTATGGAGAGGTGGCTGGAGCACAGGATGGGCTCATTCGCCACTTCCAGCCCAGGCCTCACACTGTTCCCTTTACTCTGTAGAAATACAACGCTGACTACGATCTCTCTGCGAGGCAAGGGGCAGATACGCTAGCCTTTGTGTCTCTGCTAGAGGAGAAGCTGCTACCCGTGTTGGTGAGTGCTTGCGTGGGCCAGTGGAAGGGTTCCCAGAACGCTGCTATGGGAGGAGCTAGCTAGTTCACAATTCAGATGGATTCTGGGTCCAGCCCAATGGGACGGGCCCTCACAGCGAGGGACTGAGGCGTATTGGCAGATCCCAGAACCGCAGGGTGGAAGCTGCGGGTTGGGACTATGGTGCAGTGACAGAGCTGTGGGAGGGTCTGGGGTAGCAGGGTGTCTTATAGGGCACTGCCAGGGCTGCATTTGGGTCCCCAGCCTGGGGCGGCTCCCAGCCTTGTCACTGTAGCCTCTAATGCCCCTTCAGCCCTTTAGTGTCTCCCTGTCTCTGGGGAACGTGCCCTCCAGCACAGCGGGATTCAGTCATGCAGCACCTGCCTGTGCAGGTCCATGAACCCTGTAACACAGCCACAGGCCAACTCTGCAAGCGAGGCCCTGTGGTGGCCTCAGTTCCCCAGGGCCTCAGAGAGAGACGAAAGCAGCCTGCGGAGCGTGGGCCACGCCTCTGGCTGCGCTGGGGCTGCAGAAAGCAGCCCTGCACGAGTTCTCATGGGTCACCGCTGTCCTCGTGCCCTAGATTCACATGTTCTGGGTGGATGCAAAGAATTATGTGGAGCACACGCGGAAATGGTACGCGGAAGCCATCCCCTTCCCGCTCAACTTCTTCCTGCCCAGCCGCATGCACAAGCAGCATCTGGAGCGGCTGCAGCTGATCTGGGGGGACAGCTGTTTGGAGGACGAGGAGGAGCTGGAGAAGGAAGTGAGTGGGCTTGCTACCCTTGTGGCAGCTGCGAGGGCTGCCTGGGGCTCCTCAGGGAATCCATCACCCTGCCCCTAGATGGAAGCACCATGAGGGGTCACCCTGTTCCCAGCCGCTGAGCATGCTCCTGGTTCCCGCTAGGTTAGAACAAAGCCAGCTCCCATGGGGCGGTTAGTGCTTGAGGGCTCAGTCTCTGCATTGAGTTTAACCCTTCTGTGCCCAGCCCCAGAATGCTCTATGGTCGCTGGCTGTGATGCAGAAGCCAGAGTCGGTCCCTGGCACGGGCAGGTCAGCCATGGCGTTGCTCCCAGTAAGGATGATATTCGCTCTCTTTGCTGGCGTTCTTGGATTGGAGATAGCTCAGTCCTGGGACATGGCCTTTGCCAGGGGAGGTGGGGTCTCTGCCTCCTGCACCTCGTGTGCTGAGGGGATGTGACACCGGGGCCGCTTCTCTCCTGATCCCGTAGATGTACCGCGAAGCCCGGGAGTGCCTGACGCTCCTGTCTCAACGCCTCGGGGACCAGAAGTTCTTCTTTGGAGACTCGTAAGTGGCTCTTGGAGGAACGTTCTTTCTGGGGGAAGTGAGGGCTCTTTCCTCACCTGCCCACACGTGGCTCTCACGCCCCTGCCCAGCACTCGTGGCTGGGAGCAGAACGTCCGAGCAGAGAGGTTCGTGGTGTTAAGTCTCAGATCTCCTTGCAGCTCCCCGGCGTGCTGCAGGACACCGGCCTCAGCAGCTCTTTGAAAGCGCTCTGAGTATTATAGAGAAACCCCGGAGGCAATTAAAGCGAAAGGTGGGCCACAAGCTAGGCTGAACAGTGTCTCTCTAATGGAAGGCAGGGCCTTGGGGAGGGGGCAGTTACTTGCGTCCCATTAGGCTCCATCCGTTCCCACTGCCGTCCTGACAGTTCCCCTTCCTCTCCCATAAACCTGTGAGCCAGGACCAGATGTTCCAGCACTTCAGCCACGGCCTGCGTAGGAAGTTTTAGCCCATTAGACGGATGCCTTGTTTGCTTCATGTTTAATGGGCTCATAATTTATGAAGCTGTAAACGGTAATGGCTGAATATGCTGCTTATTCACTTCCAAAGAGCCAGCTGCGGTGAGCAGGAATCAGAGGAGACAGACACTTATTCAAGCGCTTGCAGAGAAGCCGTCTCCTGCCTTTGGTGACCCAGCACCTCTGGCATTCAGGCACCTCCAAGATTGCCTGCAAGAGGGGTTGTGAGCTCCAGCAGCCCTGCCCAGCTCCGGGCAGCACCGTCTGCTGGGACAGGCCAAGATGAGCGTAGCTGGGCTCACCCCCCACAGCCCACACTCCTGTCTGCTCCCTGCACACTGGGACTGGAGTAGCAGGGAGAGGAGCAGCCTCAAGGGCTCTAGGTAATTTTGGTCATGCCCAGTGCACGCAACAGTTGTACCCTAGTGACGGTGTGAATTTGGGCCAGCCTGTTCCAAAGCCTGGGGTCCTGGGCCCCTGGCACTGGCAGAGGCCTGGAGCCACTAGCACAAGCTCTCTGTGCCGCAGCCCCGCTTCCCTGGACGCGTTCGTCTTCAGTCATCTGGCACCTCTCCTGAAAGCCAAGCTGCCCAACGGGAAACTGCAGCAGCACCTGAAGTCCCTGCAGAACCTCTGTGACTACTGCTCCTCCATCCTCAGCCTCTACTTCCCCTGGGACGGAGGTGAGGAGCCAGGCCTCCAGCCTCTCCTTCGGCCCTGGGCAGCTGGGGGTCAGCTGGAGTCACTGAAGCAAGGTCACAAAGATGTGGTGGGGATGCGAACAAGCTTGAACCGTGCTTCAGACCCCACTAGCCACAGGCTGAGGCTTGCTAGTCCGTGGCAGATCAGGAGAAGTGGGCCAGTGCCTTGGGGAGGAGCTCAGCTCACCTGGACTGCTCCACTGCTGGCTGCCAGGGGATGGCGGGGGGGAGACTGGACTTCCCACCAGCTGTAACACAGGGACCACTCTGTGTCAGCCGTGGTGTGGGCGTCTCCTAACACCCTGCTGGCTGTACCTGGGACCTGGTGAGGGTGGGGAGTACCCCCTGTCCGGCTCTTGGAAAAGGAGGGGCAGCTTCTCCCTTTTTTCTTCCCCTGCTGCTTTCGGACCCCTGCTCCAACCCTTCCCTGGGCTCGCTGTGTTCACCCGTTCCCCAGCAGCAGTGCCCCTCCCTCCCCCGAACGAGGGTAACATGCCTATGCTCTTCCAGGCTGCCCCCACTCTCTGCCCTCTGGGCTGGGGTACAGTTTGCCAGCTGGGTCTGGGTTTCTGACGTGTCGTTTCCTTGCAAGGGGACGCCCCGTCCAGCACCCCCAAGACGTCTGCCTCTGAAGGGACCGAGTCCGAGGAGGAGCCCTACAAACGGCGCAATCAGATCTTGTCGGTGCTGGTGGGACTGGTGGCGATGATTGGCTACGCCTTCCTCAGCGGGATCATCTCCATCCAGCGGGGCCCTCCTGGGGCTGCTGGCCCCCAGCCAATAGCCATGGAGGAGGAAGAAGAGGAGGAGGAGTGAGGCACTGGTCTCAGAGCTTTGGTTCTCACTCCTCTCAGTATCACTTGAACTCAGTTTTTTTTTTACAGTGCTGGGTACGGCCTACTCTGATTCCTGCACACTGCCCCGTGTCCCGGCAGGACCCAGTGGCCTTGTTCAGTCCGGATCCCGGCGCTGCTGCAAACACCAGCCCAGATTTCTAGACCGTGTCGAAAGCAGTCTGCCCCCCACTAATAAACCCGGAGCGCCCCCTGAAGGGCATCTGTCTGTGCTCTCTGTCTCTCTGCCCTCTGCAGCCCTGGGCACAGAGCCTGCATAGCGCTGGGCTCTCCATCTCTACCCAGGGCAGACCTTCCCCACAGGGGGCATGCAGGACAAAGCAGCATGGAAAGGGAACCTTGGCTTGAAGCTGTCCCTGCTGAGCTCTGCCCCACAGTTCCCTGGCTACCCCCAAGACAGCGGGAAGAATCCTTTTGACTTCACATCCAGCTCCGATTCCATCCCTCCGTCCCTGAGGGCTGTGTCGCACGCAAGAACCTGCCCCTTTCCAGGGCGGGGAAGCCGCAAGTGGAGGGGCCTGGCCTAGAGATTCACAGTGACTCTGCCTAACTGCTTGGCTCTTGACCTGGCCCTGCCGGCCGCTCTAGCCCGGGCCAGCAGCCAGAACCAGACCCTCAGGGAGCTGCCCTGAGATTGCCAGCCCAGGTCAGAGCAGCAGGGCTCAGGGAGAGCAGGGGCCATTGGGGCGCAACCTGTCCATGGGGGAATATTTCCCCAATCCACGTCACTTACTGGGTAGCACCTGTCCTGAAGCAGGGCACTTGGTATCTGCAGCCGGCTGCTCTCGCTGTCCAGTCAGACCTCGGATCCTCCCCGTAGCATGGTGTGCCTGGGGTTAACTGCCCATGGAAGGAGCCTGGGTCTTGTATTGTAGGGCAGGAACTAGGAGACTCCATTTGCCTTCTCTCACCTATTCATTGTTTGTTCTCCCTCAGTCACGGCCTCTCCCAACCCAGTGGTTCCAGTTGTTTCAATCTCTCCAGGACGCTGATTGCTTCCCCGGCTTCTCTCTGGGCCCCGTCTGTCCCGCCATATCCGTTGAGGAAGAGCACCCAGGGAAGGGCAGCCCAGTGCTTTGCCTGACAGTCTTTTCATGGATGTTTCCATCTTGTTCTCTAGCCAGCCCAAGGCTTGGTTTGCTGTGGCTGTACTGAGCACAGACCAGCCGCTCTGAGCTGGCCATGGTAATGCTCCGGGCCTTCCCCAAACGCTTCACTCACAGTGCCCCCGATCAGGTTTATGAGGGGTTCATGTGGTTCTCTCCAGTGTGTATTATCCTGGCACTTCTTGACAGCGCAGCTTAGCTACTCCTTAGCTAGCTAATCGGTCTGTGTCAGCTGCAAATGTCCCCTCCCTGGTCACAGCCTGGAGCCCTGTGGCACCCACCGTTAGCCACGTGCCATGCTGAAAATTCCATTAGTCCTATGCTTTGTGTGGAACTGGAACTAGTTTCCTACTTCCTACATTTGACAGTCCAAATGAATACCACCTTTTGGTGCCAGACCCAAAGACTGTCAGGGCTCCAGTCCTCTCCCCTGTTACTCAGCGGCTGCGCAGAGCCAAGGGGCAGGCAGGGGAGATGTGCTGAAGTCCAGCTGTGCACAGCTGTGCCCAGCACTACAGCACGGCTCAGAATGCTGCTTCCTGGAAGGTCTCCAGCCCTTGCTGCTGGGCGTGGGGCAACCAGCCCAGCCCAGTGACTGACCGGCCTCTACGCCCACCCCACACACTTCCAGCTAGGTCCAGTTCCACTGCAAAGCTGTCAGCTTTAGGACACTGGTGCCCCAAATACAATAGACCCAGAATGCCAGGCCAGTGCTCACACACAGGACCTTTACCTGGTCACTAACAGCAGCCTCTGCCCCTAGGTGCCAGGTGGAGCTGCAGGAATAGACCTGGGTAATAGACAAACACCTGTCAGGGATGGTGCAGGAATTCTTAACACTGCCTCAGCACAGGTTGCTGGACTCTGACCTCGCACGGTCTCCCCTCACCCTGCGTTGCTGTGACACCTCCAAGGACAGCAGCATAGCCCTCGGGCCCCCTCTGCCAGAGCCTTGACAGCACCACCCGCTCCCCAAGAGCCGCAGCCATGCCCAGGGGCCTGACTGGTGACCTGGGGAAGCCCTGCTGACTGGTTTGTAACATCTGGCCAGAGCTGCAGGCTGCACCTGGAGAGGCACAGACTGGCTGGAGAAGTGTCTCTGCCAGGCAGCAGCAGGGTTTATCCCCCCAACCCTGGCCCTTGTGCCTCACCTCTGCAGGGACGAGAGGGACCTGGGCTGAGGGGGACGAGGAGGTACCTGAGCCCCACTAATGCTTTCCCACAGTGGCTACTGAAAGACCAGCAGCTGGGACTGACTATTGGTGGCAGGCGGCCTGGGCTGGCTTTGCTCTCTGAGCGGGAGGGAAGAAGTGCTGGCTCCCTGGGCAGTGGGAGCTGAGGGAAGCCCCCTTACCCCGTCTCGCTGCCGTGGTTTGAGAGGGGCCAGCAGGGAGTTGCTGGCCTGTTCACGTTAGAAATTCCTCCAGTGCTGACAGCTTTGTTTGCATTCCTGCGTGCACGCCGGCCAGGACAGGGGCTTTCCTTGGCGCTGGCGCTGCCAAGAGCATGTAGCTCCAGAGCGAGCAGCCAAGGCCCCGAAGACAGCAGAGCACAGCATGAGGGGCTGGAAGCGCTCGTCTGAGGCAGGGACACCGTGAGATGGGGAGGGCAGGCAGTTAGTGCATGGTGCTGCACCTACAGTACACACAGGACTCCCTGCCCCTCGCTTGCTCCTGGGGAGCTGCACCCAGGCTCCTCCGGGCCTCGACCACGGGTGCTGGCAGGAGGGCCAGGGTGACAAAACGCAGTGCTGCTGAGTGTGTGGGGGTGCTAACGGAGAGCCCTAGCTTCATGTTACCTGTAACCCCGTGCTGCACCTCCCGCACCCGCCTTATCCGGGGCTTGGCTCGCGGGGCCATGCGAGGGCTTCCTCCAGCTGCTCTTACATTCCTGGGCTCCATATGGCAAAGCAGCTCCTGGGTGACAGCTGGCAGGGGAGGTTGTTTGCATTACACAGCCCTTGCCTGTTCTGCCCTGTGGCACCTCTCCCAGGATGCCTGGAGGCAGCGCTGTGGCTGCGCTAAGGAGAACGCCAGGGCCTGTTTCCCTCCGATTTAGCCAACCAGGCTGCAGCTCTGGCACAAGGTCCTGGCACTGTTCACAGGACAGAAGCTGCTCTGCTGTGCACTCGACAGCCCAAGGTCAGCCAGCGCCCACACCCCAGTTTCTACAGTGCAGCCCCCTGGGCGTGGGGAGCACCTGCTGGGGAACCGTGCATGGCCTGGCACTAGCATGGCATGCTCACAGGCACGGCTACAGCCCCCAGCACCAGCGGGCTGAGGTTCCAATGCGCTACCCCGTGCTCCGCTTGCAAGGCCAAGAGGTCTAGGGGCACCTGTAACGGGTACTTTCCCAGGGCATGACATTCACCCAACTCGCTTGGTGCTACTTGCCCCCCCCCGGTGTACATGTGGTGACCCTACAGCTCAGCACCCCACCCAGGCGGGTCCCCCGCTGCGCCGTGCGGCAGCTTACCCTGCACTCCCGCCTTTGCAGCCAGCTTGGGAGTGACCATTCAGGGAGTGACGCAGGGCCCTGGGCCAGGCTGAAGGCAAGCAGAGCCCCTCCACCTCTCCACTGTGAGTCTGTACTTGGAGCAGGGCATGCCCCTCCTCACACACAACCCCAGCAGGCAGGACAGCTGCTTCTGGGGCCTCCCAGCTGCTAGCCCAGCTGGCAGGGGCCCTGCCCCTCACCCTGAGGGGAGAATGACTCACCTCCCCCCCCTTCTCGGGCTTCTGCTTCCACCCCACGTCAGGCCACCCCACCCCTGCCGCCCTGGATAACATCACTTTGGAAGTATGTGCTGCATTCTCCCACTGCCAAGTAGCGAGGGGAGGATGGGGGCGGGGGGGCATTGCTGCTGCCTCTGGCCCCCGAGCTCCCTGCCACTGGAATTACCGCTCCAGTAGGAAACCGCAATGGATGGGCTCCCGCTCCCTTTGGAAAGGAACCGCAAGCTTGGCTGACGTCAGTGCTCTGATTACATTCCCGTCTGCCTCACTCTGCATCACCTTCCAGCACAGACGCCAGCTGATTAGCAGGCTGGCGCTAGGCTGTGTGCTGAGACGGCACCGCTGAGCTAGCAGGAGTGGGAATTTCCTGGCACCACCTGGTCCCAGCCTGACCTGGGGCCTGCTCCGAACACTCCTGCTCCCCATGGAGACACCGGCCTTCATGTCACGCCTGGACAGAGCGACAGGCCGGGCCCTTGGCTTTGCTGCTACCCCCAGCCATTGATGGGCCAGCGCTCCAGGCTCTGGGCCTGCTCAGAGGGAACATTCAGCTACTCTTGGGCAGCGAGCCCTGAAGCTTCCTCCCCCCCACACTTCTCCTCACCCGGGCCCTTCCCCGCCTCACCTGGCCCCTCCCCAGCCCACGGCTCTGGCCAACATCCAACCAACCAAGGACAGGTGGAAGAAAAAACACCAGGAGAAGGTGTAGAAAACCTGTTTCTTGTATTAAAATAGCTAGGAAACAGTGGGACCCGGTGCTCTGGGAAGAGGCCCGTCGGGCTGGGGAAGGCAGAGGGGTGGGGGAGCCCTGGGCTGGGAGGCAGGTACCCAGGTGGGTCGGTACTCAGCATTTGCTGAGTCCTGGGTCTGTCATTTACGAGCAGGTTGGTGCATCCTAGCACAACGACCGTCACTCAATGTGACCCCGCCCAACCCCAGCCTCCCCCTCCCTTGGATCCTTCAGGTCCCCTGCACTCAGCAAGGCAGCTGACTGGGTGAGATAGGACCTATCCCCAAGTCCCTCCCTGGAGGGATGGGGGGTTCTGTGTTAAATGGGGAGGTATCAATGCAGGGGGGCACGTCCTTCCTCCCCCGACAGCCCCCAGCTGCGATCCCGCCTGCCCTGGCCTCCTCCTTAGCGTCTCCACAGGTAGGTCTGGATGGAGTCAGCCGGAGCCACAGCCTCAATGAAGCCAACGCCTGGGTCTGAGATCCCGAACGGCACGTCCGTGGGGTACCTGGGGAGAGTGAGGTGGGGTGGTGATGCACATGGGAGAGGGGGAGGTAGGTCCGACGGAATTGGAGGCAACTAGAGGGGGCGCTGGGAAGGGCTTTGGGGCTCTTTCCCCCAGGAGGTTTCCTTTCTGCAGCCCCCCCATCCTGGGCACCCACCCTCCGAGCTCCTGCCCCACTCGGAGAAAGGCAGCGCCTGGTCTGGACAAGGAGGCGACCCTCGTGGCCCGGCCAGGCACTCACCTGTTCAGGACCACGAGCGCGGCGGCCCGGTCCGGGCGCAGGAAGGCCGCGTACTCCAGGTTGCACTTGTAGCATTTCTTGGAGATGACCAGCCGTACGCGCTGGGAGCCCTCGGGGACGAACTTGCTGCACAGACAAAAGCGGGAGCAGTGAGAGCACGGTACAAATAGCATTCGGAAAGATCACTAAGTGGGCTGCCGAGACCCTCAGCAATTTTCAAGTGGTCCGTGAAAAAAAAAGTTTGAGAACCACTAGAGCTCCACTCCAGCCCCAGCTGCATTAAAGACTAAATTTAGATGTGCCTTTCCCCAGGCTGCCGGGATCTAGTTCACAGCCAGCTGCACACTGCAAACCAGCACACGGAGGGGAGCTGGGAGCAGCAGGGTCCCGTCATGGCACTGCTGCAAGTCAGCTAGGGTCAGAAATGCACAGTCAGGCCAAAGGGGCTGTGATGAAGGGGGACTGTTCTTAATGTTTCCTCTGAATACTGTAGGGGTGCCTCAGTTTCCCTATGCATTTCTTATGTTTCTAGGTGGTGGGATATGGGGGTGTAATTGTGGCAGAGCAAAGGGCCAGTGTACATAAATGGCCGACACTCTGTCTCCTGGCAACTGATGGCCTGGGCCCTTCACACCCTCCCGCAAGGTGATAGCTAAAGCTAAAGGAGACCAAAGGAATCAGGTGACCTCCTGGCCCAGGAAAGGGACAAAGCCCAGAGGAGGAGGGGCTGGAGGGAGTTTCAGTTTGGGGCTGGCTGGAGACGTGGAATGAAGGGCAGACGAGGTTGTCTGGCTCACTGCCCCCCAAAATGGACCCACCTGAGGGGTCCGGTTCTCTGCACCTACAAGCTCTGTTTTAGACTATGTTCCTGTCATCTAAGAAACCTCTGTTCTACTGGCTGGCTGAGAGTCAAGTCTGACTGCAGAGTTGGGGGGCAGGACCCTCTGGCTTCCCCAAGACCCCACCTGGGCGGACTCACTGTGGGAAGCGCACGGAGGGGCAGAGGAGGCTGAATGCTCCGAGGTCAGACCCAGGAAGGTGGAAGCTGGGTGAGCTGTGTGTCCTGGGGACAGGCTGCTCACAGGAAGGAGACTTCCCCAGAGTCCTGCCTGGCTTCAGAGGGAGCAGTTCCAGAGCATCGCCCGGGGACTCCGTGACAAGGGCACTTCTGCCTGGTGTGTGCAGGGATACATACACACGACGAGCTGCACCCACCCCCCATTCACGTGCACAGGACATACAACGCCAGCTGCACCAGGCAGCGCAGCCCTCTCCGAGCCTTCGGCAGGGCCCAGCTCACCTGAAATGGCCCATGTGGTAGAACATGGGCTGCTTGTAGAAGACATCCTTGCTGCTGTCCACGATGACCGGGCTGTCCACATAGTTCTTGCTCCAGTTGGGCCCCCCGTCCATGTCCAGGGCCAGGTTCCAGTCTGTCCAGCCCGTGACGTAGTTGTTCAGGTTCTGTGAGGGGCAGATGGAGACGCTCAGCTGGAGGCTCTTGGGGCCAAGGCCCTGGCTCCTGCCCCCCGGAGGAGGCTGAAGCCGTGTGCACTGAGGGGGTCTTACCGTCAGGATGCTGTGGCTGTACTTGCTCCCTCGGTCCCAGCCACCCAGAACCACCCTGGGCTCCCAGAAGTAGGACCCTGTGGAGGCCTCTGTGGAGAGCAGGTAGTAGCCGGGGAAGAGGTGGTGGGTGATGGACAGCGTGAGGTCGATGGGCGCCAGGAAGTCCAGGTACCAGTGAATGCCGATGCCGTTGATGAAGCTGGCGGCCACAGGGTCATTCAGGACCTGGGAGGAGGAAGGAGGAGGAGTCACCTGCTGCCAAGGCCACCACCAGGCTGGTGCCAACCCCTCCACCAAGCCATGCTGCCTGCTCGGAGCCGGGCAGGGCCCAGGCACGTGGACTCACCACTTCCGCCCAGTAGGGCAGCATCACTCGCTGGTCGTCCAGCATGATGAGCTGGATGCCCTTGTGCGAGCTGTTGGCCAGTGCCGGGCCCAGGTCCTGGGCGACGAAGTCCCGTTGGTGCTCAGGGGAGAAGCCCAGGCACTGGAAGGGGTAGAAGACGATCTCTCCAGCCGTGGGCTCGTTCCCAGCCGTCACCGCCCAGAACGTCAAGTTGTGCTTGGCGTATTCGTCCAGGAACCTGGGGCCAAGGAAGACAAGAAACATTAGCAGCCCCAGCCCTGCCCCGCAGCGTCCCTCCTGGGGTGCAGAGACTAGGCCCTCTGCCCCCCACCCGCATAGTCTGTAGAGACCTCACCCGCAATAAGATCGTTTGGGGGCAGTTCTCTGGGCTGGGCAATACTGGGGGTCAGACTGATGCTCACAATGGGCCCTTCTGTGATTGTCGCTCTGGTGACTCAGGGAGCTCACACGGACTCCTCCAACGCCCCATCCCTAACACCCATCCAGCCCGTTCCCTTGCACAGCACCAGGACTAGCTGTACCCACCGAGACCCGCCCCATCCTGCCAGCTTCTCTCCCCAGGAGAGCCCCTGCCCCGCGCTGCCCTTTACCTGATGAAGTAGTTGGCCCAGGTCTTGTGATACTTGTCCCCCGGCTTCCCTTTCAGCGTGCCCCTTCCTGTCATGGCTCCGTTAGTTTTCAGCCAGATGGGGGACGTCCAGGGACTGGCATACAGGGAGAGCGGCGTCCTGGCCATGGCCTGGGCATGCTGGAGAATGGGGATCTGAGGGGCAGGGGGAGGCAGGGGATCATGCGCTGCAGTGGCCCCATGAGCGAAGCTCCCCAGACCACCTGCCCTACGGAAGCCTCCCTCCACCCGCAGCCTCCCCTGTGAAATGGAGCCCCCATGTCAGGCTGCCCTGGGGCGGGGGCTGAGCAGAATTCGAACACTGTACAGAAACCCACCCCCCAGGCGAGAGCAGGGCCCAGGGACACGTGGGAAATGGCACCTCATGGCCCTGACTCAAGTGGCCAGCCTGGCTTTGACAGGCCCAGGGGCCCCAGTGCCCCCCAGAAGGGGCTGGAAGACGCCTGCCCAGGGGGATGTCAGGGGCGGCCAAACCAGTGTCGGATGGAGAGACTAGGACGATGGTGGAGGGGCAAGTGCCAAGGGGGGGGCTCAGTCCCAGCCTGTGATGGCCACAGGAAACACCCGGCATCAGGCAAGGCCCGGGAGCTTGGCCAAGGAGCAAACTGAGACTGGTCGTTTCCTGCCGCATCCTGGCTCCCCTTCCCTGCCTCCAGTGCTGCCCCCCCCAGCCCGTCCCCCTTCCCCGCTTCCAGCACTGTTCCCCCAGCCTGTCCCCCTTCCCCGCTTCCAGCAACCCCCCAGCCTGTCCCCCTTCCCCCTTCCAACACTGCAGCCCCAGCCAGTCCCCCTTCCCCGCTTCCAGCACTGTTCCCCCAGGCAGTCCCCCTTCCCCACTTCCAGCAACCCCCCCACAGCCTGTCCCCCTTCCCCGCTTCCAACACCCCCCGCAGCCTGTCCCCCTTGCCCACCACAGCTCCTCCCCGCCCAGGGCCCTCACTCCCCGCAGGAACTGCTCACTTTCAGCTTCGTGTCCTCCTCGGTCAGGCTAAAGTTCCTCAGCTCGAAGTCCCCCTCAGAGTCATCATAGGTGTAGAGACGGACAGAGAAGTCACAGCTGGCCATGGGGACGCGGACCAGGTTGTACTCGATCCCTGTGGGACAGGAAGGAGGTGACCCGGGACCCAGAGCCGGGCCCTTGTCCAGCTGAGTGGACAGTAGGAGGGAACCAGGCCCAAGGGCCTTGCTGTGCCATGGGGGTCAGTAGCCCCGCTTGCCCCACCATGCCTGTATCTCCAGGGCCCAGCCCCACAACTCACCTTCCTCTGAGAAGTACGACTTGAGTAGGTTGGTCTGGGTGCCCGGGGACAGGGCCATGATGTTCATGGCGGCGGAGTCTGTGAGAGCCCCGCCAAAGCCCTTCACTTTCTGGTACTGCTGCGCCGTGTCCAGCTTCAGCAACAGATCTGCGGGGCAGAGAGCAGCTCGGCTCAGAGCCCTGCAGCTGGGAGCAAGGGCCAGGGCCAGCCCTGCCCTTGGCATCCCTAGTGCCCAAGCAGATACCTGGGGCCGTAGAGTCGCTCTGGAACCTCCCCTCGCTGCGCTCCAGCCGCTTGCCCGCCTTGCTGCTCTCATACTTAGCATACATGCCCATGGCCGGGACGACAACGGGGTCCAGCGTGTCACAATACGAGGCGTTGCATTCACACACCAGAGAGTTGTGGCCAAAGTTCTTGGCATTGCAGGGATAGCCGCCTAGGGATGGGGAGACAGACAGGGCTGGGGCCGGGCTCTGGGTACAGTTTGAGGCTTCCCCACCCCTCCTGGGAGAGGACACCCACCCATCGATCCCATTCCTCCGAGCTCTGGGGACACCCCTGAGCACGGTCCCTCCCACACAGTCCCAGGCACCCATCCCAGGAGCAGCAGGGTTCTCAGCACACCCGTTTGGTCCCTCAAAGCCCAAGACTCCTGCACCAGCTGACACCCCACAATGCCCCACCCCACCCCGAGGAGAAGTGCAGAGGCTGAGCGGCACCCAGGAGGGACCCTCCCCGCAGGTCACACACACGACACGTCACAAGCGCTTACCTGCCACCCCGGGCGCTGTCTGGATGAAAAGGAACCAGCCCACGATGCTGGCGCACCCAGTCCACATGGCGCCTTTCCTGCCCGGTGTGACCCCGCAGCCAGTACCAGCGAGTGCGGCGCTGGGCACCTGGGCCTGAAAGCAGGATGGAGGCTGTGAGTGTTGGGGCTGCTGGGTCACCCACTCCCCACTCACTGCCCCCTTGCTGGCTCCAGGCTCAGGAACAACCAGGCGGCGAGCCCAGCGCTGCGGGGGCTCCTGGAGCAGCACATGGGGGGAAGGGTGGGGCAAGCTGCCCTGCAACAGGCTGTGTCCTGGAACAGAACTGGCGGCCCAGCAGAGTCCTCTCCACCCTTGGCGTGGCTTGGGCTGAGTCTGTCACCTGCCCTCAGCTCTGTAGCCCCAGGCTAATCTCTGGCTGCCCTGCCCAGTTCCCCTTGCAGCCAGGGCTTGGCCTGGTCCTGCTGCTTTCCCTTTTGCGCACCCAGACTTTCCTCGGCTCTGCCCCCGCAGCAAAGGCTCCTGTCCCTGCACTGGGGTGGCATCTCCCCCCATCTCAGCTCTCTCCCCTTCTGCCCGTCTCAATGCCAGGGCCAAGAGGAGCTGCTTCCCTCAGGACTCTGGCCAGGATTCCCCCTTGCCTAACGCGGCCCCTCCTCCTCCTGTACGGCCAGCTCCAGCCTCTCCCTCACCTTCAAAGCACTACCCAGCTCCACTCCTGGCTCCAGCAGCGTCTCCCCACTCCTACACCTGCTCCACCCTGGCTTCTCCGGCTCCACCCAACTGCTTGCCAGAGTTGCTCCCTTTCCCTCACCCACTTCTGAACGTGAACCTTCCCACTCAGCCCCCAGCTCTTCCCATTGCCCCCATCCCCACACGCCCCTGTGTGCCTCCATGGGACGGTCAGTAACAGTGGCTGCTCTACATTCCCCATGGGGGGCTCAGCAGCCATGCATGGCTCAGCCATTCAGGGCCCCTTGTGAGATGCCGTGCACAAGGGCTCCCAAGCGGTGGCTGCAGAAGAGCCCTCAGCTCCAGGGAGAGGGGCTGTTGGGTGCTTTTAACCTCAGTTTCTGAGCTCTGCTCTGCATAATTGCACCCGCAGCTAAAGCATGTCCAGGCTACAGTTGAGCTGTGCCCAGTATGTTCTCTGGGCGTCGCCAAGTGCAGCATTTCTCCAGCTGGCAGTACGGGGAGCCCAGCTGGGCCCTGCCCACCCTAGAGAACTCGCTTGGCATTAGGAACATAACTTACATAAGGGACCAAGCAATGAGTCGGCTGAGCGACCACAACGGCCTTTCACTGGGACTGGCTGTGCCTAGGTGCGAAGCCACCGCCACGTCCGGCAGGTGGTGTAGCACAGTGATGAACTGGCAGTGCAAACGCCCCCCCTTCCCACAGTCCCAGTGCATCATGCATGGGCCCGGGATTCACTAGGTCTAGCCCTGACTCTGCTACTCCTAGGTCTCTGGGCAAGACTCTGCCTCTCACAGAGCCCATGTGTGGAACGGGGCAGCTCCACCCTGCCTCCCCATAGGCCAGTGCAGGTTAACTAATGAACACGCTCTGTATTCCCCGTGGGCAGCTTTCCATTTCCCCGAACGGCCTCAGTCAGCCCCCACGCCCAGCACCAAACAAACCAGACTAGCCCCACTCACCTGGTGAGCCAGCAAAGCAGAGACCCCTGCTGCCGAGACCACAGGTCCTGCTCTGCCTCTCTCCCCAATCCCCAAGAGACTGGGATGCCGTGGCACCTGCCTGGTGGGGCGGGAGCTCTGTGGGAGGCGATGAGCCAACCTGCTCAGCCAGAAGAGTCTGTCATGGGGAGAGGGAGGTTCCCTGGCACTGACTGAATTCTAAAGGGAATCTGGGGAGGATTTTGCAACTTTTGCTCCGACCCTCCCAGCAGCATTTGCAAACCTCTGGTCACACAACACGACCCAGGAGCAGGGAAGGCCCCAAGTGCTGGTCTGGGGCAGAGGGAGAGGACCCTCAGGGGAACCCCCTACCTGCCTCTCCATCTCTCCCCTGAATTCCTTCTATGGACTTTCCCTGATGCAAAGGATCAGCCCCACCCCCAGTCCAGAAACCTGGGGACAGTTCAGAGTTTCTCCTCTGTAATGTGTTTGTGCCACTTCTGCTCTCATCTCTTTTCAGGCTGTTGTCTCAGGGTCCCCTGAGCTCTCCTGTGGGTCTCTGTAAATGCTCAAGTCTCCACCAGTCCAGACAGCAAACCAAGTGCTGTCTCTGCAGATGTCTCCGGTTCTCAGCATTGCCTGAGTCACCCCAACACCCTACCTTGCCTCTGGCCACAAGTCTCACGGCAACAGTTCTGCAACCTAATAATCTTTGGTTTACATTTCTCCAGCCATCTCCCACACTGACGTCTTCCGCTAACTCCACCAATCAGCTAGTTCTCGGCCTTTGGCAGAAACCCCACACGACCCCCTCGGTGAATAGCGAGGAGATGGTCGGCCACAGGGTAAGACACCTTCCCGGGCACATCTGCATCAGTCACCCCAGCACTCACGTGCCGATGGGATACCTTTCGCGGTCTTTGAAAGTAGGAAGGGGCAGTGGCAGGTGCCCTGGCCTCCCGGAAAACCCCTGAGAGCAGCTCCCTCCTCAAGAACCGATCCACAGGCTCATCTAGAGAGCCCTAAAAAGCCCTGTGCTAGGAGCAGTGATTACCCTGGGCTTCGCAGGAGGCAGAGGCCTTACAACCTTGTTAAAACAGCTGTTTATAAGAGCCCCCCTTCCACTTTCCAGGGCTGCTTTTCGCAGAGGGTGGGTCGGATTGGGGCCTCCCCCCCCACCATCTCTCTCCTAAGAGTTAAACAGGCCACAACAAACAGGTCTTGTGTTTTTTGGTTGCTTTAGAGCCAAGATCTGGTCAGCGCTGGCCCATTCCCTGCTCTGTCTCAGCTGCCTTGGCTAGCATACCTGCCATGGACTGCAGCAGAACCAGCCCTTCCAGGCCAGCACCAAAGTGCAAGTTCTGGGATGTAAACCCCTCCTTTCCTGCCTGGAGCAGGCAACGCTGTTCTTGCGCAGTAGCTTGTTTCCTAGCACAGAGAAAGGGTGAGAACATCTAAGGTTTCCCCTGCAGCCTTTGCCACACCTGTGAGCAGGCAGCCAAACACTCAGCTTCCTGACACCTCTCCTGGCGTGTGAAGCAGATGCCAGCCCCAGGCTCCTGTCAAGCTCTGCACCAGGTGGCAGGGGACAGCTCAGACTGTTTGGGTTATTCAGCAGGACAGGAGACCCCAAGAGCTTCCTGTGCCCTTAGCCTGGTGGTTCCCCCTGTGACGAAGTGGGACTGTTCTTAATGTTTCCTCTGAATAGTGTGGGGGTGCCTCAGTTTCCCCTAGGCAGTTCTTAAGTATCTAGGGGGTGGGATAAGGGTGTATGATTGTTGCAGAGCCCTAGAGGGCAGGTGTGTTCAGGGGTCTGGACACAGAGAATGGCCGACACCCTGTTTCCTGGTAACTAATGGCCTGGGCCCTTCCCCCCTGCAAGGTGAGAGCTTAAGGGGTTGGAGAACAAAGGAGTCAGCTGACCTCCTGGCCCAGAAAGGGACAAAGCCCAGAGGAGGAGGGGCTGGAGAGAGTTTCAGTTGGGGGCTGGCTGGGGACATGGAGTGAAGTGCAGACGTGGTTGTCTGGCTCACTGCCCCCCAAAATGGACCCAGCTGAGGGGTCCTGTTCTATGCACCTACAAGCTCTGCTTTAGACCATGTTCCTGTCGTCTAATAAACCTCCTGTTTTACTGGCTGGCTGAGAGTCACGTCTGACTGCGAAGTTGGGAGGCAGGACCCTCTGGCTTCCCCAGGACCCCCCTGGTCGGACACGCTGTATGAAGCGCACGGAGGGGCAGAGGATGCTGAATGCTCTGAGGTCAGACCCAAGAAGGTGGAAGTTGTGTGAGCTGTGTGTCCTGAAGACAGTCTGCTCACAGAAAGGTTTCAGAGTAGCAGCCGTGTTAGTCTGTATTCACAAAAAGAAAAGGAGTACTTGTGGCACCTTAGAGACTAACAAATTTATTTGAGCATAAGCTTTTGTGAGCTACAGCTCACTTCATCGGATGCATTCAGTAGAAAATACAGTGGGGAGATTTATATACATAGAGAACATGAAACAATGGGTGTTACCATACACACTGTAACCAGAATGATCACTTAAGGTGAGCTATTACCAGCAAGAGAGCGTGGGGGTGGGGGGGACCTTTTGTAGTGATAATCAAGGTGGGCCATTTCCAGCAGTTGACAAGAACATCTGAGGAACAGTGGGGGGGGGCGGGGGGAAATAAACAAGGGGAAATAGTTTTACTTTGTGAATTGACCCATCCACTCCCAGTCTTTATTCAAGCCTAAGTTAATTGTATCCAGTTTGCAAATTAATTCCAATTCAGCAGTCTCTCGTTGGAGTCTGGTTTTGAAGTTTTTTTGTTGAAGAATTGCAACTTTTAGGTCTGTAATTGAGTGACCAGAGAGATTGAAGCGTTCTCTAACTGGTTTTTGAATGTTATAATTCTTGACGTCTCATCTGGGTCCATTTATTCTTTTACATAGAGACTGTCCAGTTCGCCAATGTACATGGCAGAGGGGCATTGCTGGCACATGATGGCATAGATCACATTGGTGGATGTGCAGGTGAACAAGCCTCTGATAGTGTGGCTGATGTGATTAGGCCCTATGATGGTGTCCCCTGAAGAGATATGTGGACACAGTTGGCTTTGGGCTTTGTAGCAAGGATCGGTTCCTGGGTTAGCGGTTCTGTTGTGTGGTTGCTGGTGAGTATTTGGCCCTACGCTAGCAGCACTCCCAGCTATCTTCGAGACACCACTGACTTCCTGAGGAAACTACAATCCATCGGTGATCTTCCTGAAAACACCATCCTGGCCACTATGGATGCAGAAGCCCTCTACACCAACATTCCACACAAAGATGGATTACAAGCCGTCAAGAACAGTATCCCCGATAATGTCACGGCAAACCTGGTGGCTGAACTTTGTGACTTTGTCCTCACCCAGAACTATTTCACGTTTGGGGACAATGTATACCTTCAAATCAGCGGCACTGATTTGGGTACCCGCATGACCCCACAGTATGCCAACATTTTTATGGCTGACTTAGAACAACGCTTCCTCAGCTCTCGTCCCCTAATGCCCCTACTCTACTTGCGCTACATTGATGACATCTTCATCATCTGGACCATGGAAAAGAAGCCCTTGAGGAATTCCACCATGATTTCAACAATTTCCATCCCACCATCAACCTCAGCCTGGACCAGTCCACACAAGAGATCCACTTCCTGGACATTACAGTGCTAATAAGCAATGGTCACATAAACACCACCCTATCCCGGAAACCTACTGACCGCTATGCCTACCTACGTGCCTCCAGCTTTCACCCAGATCACACCACACAATCCTTTGTCTACAGCCAAGCTCTACGATACAACCGCATTTGCTCCAACCCCTCAGACAGAGACAAACACCTACAAGATCTCTATCAAGCATTCTTACAACTACAATACTCACCTGCTGAAGTGAAGAAACAAATTGAAGAGTACCCAGAAGTCACCTACTACAGGACAGGCCCAACAAAGAAAATAACAGAACGCCACTAGCCGTCACCTTCAGCCCCCAACTAAAACCTCTCCAACGCATCATGAAGGATCTACAACCTATCCTGAAGGACGACCCATCACTCACACAGATCTTGGGAGACAGGCCAGTCCTTGCTTACAGTCAGCCCCCCAACCTGAAGCAAATACTCACCAGCAACCACACACCACACAACAGAACCACTAACCCAGGAACCTATCCTTGCAACAAAGCCCGTTGCCAACTGTGCCCACATATCTATTCAGGGGACACCATCACAGGGCCTAATAACATCAGCCACACTATCAGAGGCTCGTTCACCTGCACATCCACCAATGTGATCTATGCCATCATGTGCCAGCAATGCCCCTCTGCCATGTACATTGATCAAACCGGACAGTCTCTACAAAAAAGAATAAATGGACACACATCTGACATCAGGAATTATAACATTCAAAAACCAGTAGGAGAACACTTCAATCTCCCTGGTCACTCAATAACAGATTTAAAAGTGGCAATTCTTCAACAAAAAACTTCAAAAACAGACTCCAAGGAGAGACTGTTGAATTGGAATTAATTTGCAAACTGGATACAATTAACTTAGGCTTGAATAGAGACTGGGAGTGGATGGGTCATTACACAAAGTAAAACTATTTCCCCATGTTTATCTCCCCCCCCCCACCCCACACAACACTGTTCCTCAGACATTCTTGTCAACTGCTGGAAATGGCCCACCTTGATTATCACTACAAAAGATTCTCTCTCTCTCCTCCCCCCCGCACCCCCCTCCTCCTGCTGGTAATAGCTCACCTTACCTGATCATTCTCCTTACAGCGTGTATGGTAACACCCATTGTTTCATTTTCTCTGTGTATATAAAATCTCCCCATTGTGTTTTCTGCTGCATTCATCCGATGCAATGAGCTGTAGCTCACGAAAGCTGATGCTCAAATAAATTTGTTAGTCTTTAAGGTGCCACAAGTGCTCAAAGAAAGGAGACTTCCCCAGAGTCCTGACTGGCTTCGTAGAGAGCAGTTCCAGAGCATCGCCCGGGGACTCCATGACACCCAGTCACGAACTCCCTAGGCGATGCTCTGGAACTGCTCCCTACAAAGCCAGGCAGGACTCTGGGGAAGTCTCCTCTCTGGGAGCAGCCTGTCTGCAGGACACACAGCTCACCTGGCTCCCACCTTCCTGGATCTGACCTCGGAGCATTCAGCATCCTCTGCCCCTCCGTGCGCTTCCCACAGTGAGTCCAGGCGGGGTCCTGGGGAAGCCAGAGGGTCCTGCCCCCCAACTCCGCAGTCAGACGTGACTCTCAGCCAGCCAGTAAAACAGAAGGTTTATTAGACGACAGGAAAATGGTCTAATACAGAGCTTGTAGGTGCAGAGAACAGGACCCCTCAGCTGGGTCCATTTTGGGGGGCAGTGAGTCAGACAACCACGTCTGCACGTCACTCCTCGTCCCCAGCCAGCCCCAAACTGAAACTCCTTCCAGCCCCTCCTCCTCTGGGCTTTGTCCCTTTCCCAGGCCAGGAGGTCACCTGATTCCTTTGTTCTCCAACCCTTTAGCTCTCACCTTGCAGGGGGGAAGGGCCCAGGCCATCAGTTGCCAGGAAACGGGGTGTCGGCCATTGTCTGTGTCCAGACCCCTGCACACACCTGCCCTCTAGGGCTCTGCAATGATCATACACCCTTATCCCACCACCTAGATACTTAAGAACTGCCTAGGAGAAACTGAGGCACCCCCACACTATTCAGAGGAAACATTAAGAACAGTTCCACTTCGTCACATCTCTCCCCCCTTCGAGATCCAACTGAGTGGGGTCAGTTTAGCTGGTGACCTGGGGAAGTTCGAAGCCACCAACGTTCCCATGGATGCCCCAGCATCTCTCCCATTCCTTGGTAGGAGTTACACCAGGCCCTTCCAGTTTCACGCCCTCCCTTAGGTCGGGGTGGTCGATAGCACTCGCAGACCGCATGTGGGAAGGTTTATGCGACCCGTGCCCTTTGGCCACCCCCAAAACCCCAGGGGGTCAAACTGGGATTGGGTCTTCTCCCCAACAAGCTGGCCAAACACAGCCACTTGGTTATAGGACTGTTTTAACTTTCTTAACAGCTTTTACTTCATTTGAGACCTTCTCAAAGCTATCCACACTGGATCTTTCAACAGGAAAGTCAGTGGATCCATTCACAGCAGAAAATTTCTGGCTGTTAGGAACTGAAACTTTCTTGATTAAAAGAAAAGGAGTACTTGTGGCACCTTAGAGACTAACCAATTTATTTGAGCATAAGCTTTCGTGAGCTACAGCTCACTTCATCGGATGCATACTGTGGAAAGTGTAGAAGATCTTTTTATACACATAAAGCATGAAAAAATACCTCCCCCCACCCCACTCTCCTGCTGGTAATAGCTTATCTAAAGTGATCACTCTCCTTACAATGTGTATGATAATCAAGTTGGGCCACTTCCAGCACAAATCCAGGTTTTCTCACCCCCCCCCCAACACACACACAAACCCACTCTCCTGCTGGTAATAGCTTATCTAAAGTGACCACTCTCCTTACAATGTGTATGATAATCAAGGTGGGCCATTTCCAGCACAAATCCAGGGTTTAACAAGAACGTCTGGGGGTGGTAGGAAAAAACAAGGGGAAATAGGTTACCTTGCATAATGACTTAGCCACTCCCAGTCTCTATTCAAGCCTAAGTTAATTGTATCCAATTTGCAAATTAATTCCAATTCAACAGTTTCTCGCTGGAGTCTGGATTTGAAGTTTTTTTGTTGTAATATCGCAATTTTCATGTCTGTAATCGCGTGACCAGAGAGATTGAAGTGTTCTCCGACTGGTTTATGAATGTTCTAATTCTTGACATCTGATTTGTGTCCATTTATTCTTTTACGTAGAGACTGTCCAGTTTGACCAATGTACATGGCAGAGGGGCATTGCTGGCACATGATGGCATAGATCACATTGGTGGATGTGCAGGTGAACGAGCCTCTGATAGTGTGGCTGATGTTATTAGGCCCTGTGATGGTGTCCCCTGAATAGATATGTGGGCACAGTTGGCAACGGGCTTTGTTGCAAGAATAGGTTCCTGGGTTAGTGGTTCTGTTGTGTGGTGTGTGGTTGCTGGTGAGTATTTGCTTCAGGTTGGGGGGCTGTCTGTAGGCAAGGACTGGCCTGTCTCCCAAGATCTGTGAGAGTGTTGGGTCATCCTTCAGGATAAGTTGTAGGTCCTTAATAATGCGTTGGAGGGGTTTTAGTTGGGGGCTGAAGGTGACGGCTAGTGGCGTTCTATTATTTTCTTTGTTAGGCCTGTCCTGTAGTAGGTGACTTCTGGGAACTCTTCTGGCTCTATCAATCTGTTTCTTCACTTCCGCAGGTGGGTATTGTAGTTGTAAGAATGCTTGATAGAGATCTTGTAGGTGTTTGTCTCTGTCTGAGGGGTTGGAGCAAATGCGGTTGTATCGCAGAGCTTGGCTGTAGACGATGGATCGTGTGGTGTGGTCAGGGTGAAAGCTGGAGGCATGTAGGTAGGAACAGCGGTCAGTAGGTTTCCGGTATAGGGTGGTGTTTATGTGACCATCGTTTATTAGCACTGTAGTGTCCAGGAAGTGGATCTCTTGTGTGGACTGGACCAGGCTGAGGTTGATGGTGGGATGGAAATTGTTGAAATCATGGTGGAATTCCTCAAGGGCTTCTTTTCCATGGGTCCAGATGATGATGATGATGTCATCAATATAGCGCAAGTAGAGTAGGGGCATTAGGGGATGAGAGGTGAGGAAGCGTTGTTCTAAGTCAGCCATAAAAATGTTGGCATACTGTGGGGCCATAGCAGGTCACATGGGGCCACATGCGGGTACCCATAGCAGTGCCGCTGATCTGAAGGCACACATTGTCCCCAAATGTAAAATAGTTATGGGTAAGGACAAAGTCACAAAGTTCAGCCACCAGGTTTGCCGTGACATTATCAGGGATAGTGTTCTTGACGGCTTGTAGTCCATCTTTGTGTGGAATGTTGGTGTAGAGGGCTTCTACATCCATAGTGGCCAGGATGGTGTTATCAGGAAGATCACCGATGGATTGTAGTTTCCTCAGGAAGTCAGTGGTGTCTCGAAGGTAGCTGGGAGTGCTGGTAGCGTAGGGCCTGAGGAGGGAGTCTACATAGCCAGACAATCCTGCTGTCAGGGTGCCAATGCCTGAGATGATGGGGCACCCAGGATTTCCAGGTTTATGGATCTTGGGTAGTAGATAGAATATCCCAGGTCGGGGTTCCAGGGGTGTGTCTGGGCGGATTTGATCTTGTGCTTTTTCAGGGAGTTTCTTGAGCAAATGCTGTAGTTTCTTTTGGTAACTCTCAGTGGGATCAGAGGGGAATGGGCTGTAGAAAGTGGTGTTGGAGAGCTGCCGAGCAGCCTCTTGTTCATATTCCGACCTATTTATGATGACAACAGCACCTCCTTTGTCAGCCTTTTTGATTATGATGTCAGAGTTGTTTCTGAGGCTGTGGATGGCATTGTGTTCCGCACGGCTGAGGTTATGGGGCAAGTGATGCTGCTTTTCCACAATTTCAGCCCGTGCACGTCGGCGGAAGCACTCTATGTAGAAGTCCAGTCTGCTGTTTTGACCTTCAGGAGGAGTCCACCTAGAATCCTTCTTTTTGTAGTGCTGGTAGGGAGGTCTCTGTGGATTAGTATGTTGTTCAGAGGTATGTTGGAAATATTCCTTGAGTCGGAGACGTCGAAAATAGGATTCTAGGTCACCACAGAACTGTATCATGTTCGTGGGGGTGGAAGGGCAGAAGGAGAGGCCCTGAGATAGGACAGCTGCTTCTGCTGGGCTGAGAGTATAGCTGGATAGGTTAACAATATTGCTGGGTGGGTTGAGAGAACCACTGCTGTGGCCCCTTGTGGCATGTAGTAGTTTAGAAAGTTTAATGTCCTTTTTCTTTTGTAGAGAAGCAAAGTGTGTGTTGTAAATGGCTTGTCTAGTTTTAGTAAAGTCCAGCCACGAGGAAGTTTGTGTGGAAGGCTGGTTTTTTATGAGAGGATCCAGTTCTGAGAGCTCATTCTTAATCTTTCCCTGTTTGCTGTAGAGGATGTTGATCAGGTGATTCCGCAGTTTCTTTGAGAGCATGTGGCACAAGCTGTCAGCATAGTCTGTGTGGTATGTAGATTGTAATGGATTTTTTACCTTCAGTCCTTTTGGTACGATGCCCATCTGTTTGCATTTGGAAAGGAAGATGATGTCTGTCTGTCTCTGTACAAGTTTTTTCATGCAGTTGATAGATTTCCACTCCATACGGCTAAATGCAGTGCCTTGCATAATGACAGGTTTCAGAGTAACAGCCGTGTTAGTTTGTATTCACAAAAAGAAAAGGAGTACTTGTGGCACCTTAGAGACTAACCAATTTATTTGAGCATAAGCTTTCGTGAGCTACAGCTCAGGAAAGCTTATGCTCAAATAAATTGGTTAGTCTCTAAGGTGCCACAAGTACTCCTTTTCTTTTCTTGATTAAATCACTTTCACACCCTTCAGTTGCAGTAAACTGCTTGCAAAGACTCCATGAGGATTCCTTTCCCTAGGGCTTTTCTATGCAACAATTCACCCCTCACAGAAATTCTGCTCTTACCCTCTTTACCTAGGGCTTGCTCTAGAGGAACACTTTCCTGAGCAACAACAGACTCTTTCTGGGTCTCCCTTACATCCAGAATTACCTCTGGCCCATCCGGCGGATTCCCACACAATCCCCTTTCAGGCAAACTTACAGACTTCCTAGATAAAAGGTCAGAAGCATTCTCCTTCCCTTTGCCACACACAAGTTCAGGAATCTTTTCCTTCTTGTTACAGGTTCCCACACCCTCAGCAGGTAACACAATCACATCACCTTCATGCTCTCCTGGAGGTCCGAGGGGCCTGACCCCAGGAAACTCCACACAGACATATAGGTTGGGTCAGGAGTGGGAGCCTGTCCACCTCCCCACCCATCGGGCTGACGGAGTCTATGGCCTTGGGACCCAGCAAGGGAGCTAGACACCAGGGCTTTTCCGCAGGGTCCCCCTGGTTCAAATCGCCAGCCTGCTCAAAGGCAGTGAGGTGGGCATCCACATCCCCCACCCCCCCCCTTAACCAGGGGCAGCAATTTAGTCTCGAGGTTCCCTGCGGAACTGGCCCCCCGGGGTCTATCCCCACTCACCCCTGGGAGGTCCCCTAGGCCTCTCCGCTCCCCCACCGCCAGTTCATGCTGCTGCTGCTTCTGCAGCTCTTTCTCGGGCTCTCGCTGTCTCTCACAGTCCTCTTGCTCTCTCGGACTCAGCTCCAATCCCGTCCATCTCCGATCCCCGGATGGGGAACCCAATCGTGAAGACCCTCATCTGGTCGGGGACAGGAGTCTTGGGGATGCCTGGCTACCACTCCAGCCGCTCCCAGATCCTGCTATAGCCCCATTTGGAGTCAGGAATCTGTTCCTTAGAGCGGTCATCCTCCTCCAGCTGCACGATGAACTGTGCCTTGGTGAACTTACCAATGCGCGACCCTCTCTTTCTGCACAGGGTTACAATGTCCTTCTTAAGGAGACGGTGACAGGCCATCACTCCGCTCTTCCCAAGTTGTTGTGGACTCACAGGCCTGTGTGCTCTCAGCTCCCCACGGTTTCCAGGGAGAACCCCTAGTGTGCCATCCCTTCTCGAGGTCACCACCTCTTTGCCAGGGTCGAGCTGCAGACTCCTCCGCCCCTGGGACCGCTCACTGCAATCCCCAGGGGAACCCCATTACTGCACAGTCCTTCTTGCTGGTCACACACTCCCAGGGGTTAACCGCCCCCCGAAACCGCTCCTCTCTGAGCCTTCAGCACGCCTGGTCCTCGTCAATCCCGCTTTGTTTTACTGCTCCCCCGTCACTTACTGCAGGAAGTGCCATCCATGGGGTGCTGTACATCCCACCTCTGCCATCAGTTGTCACGGGGTCCCTGGGCGATGCTCTGGAACTGCTCCCCATGAAGCCAGGCAGGACTCTGGGGAAGTCTCCTTTCTGTGAGCACACTGTCTGCAGGACACAAAGCTCACACAACTTCCACCTTCCTGGGTCTGACCTCGGAGCATTCAGCATCCTCTGCCCCTCCGTGTGCTTCCCACAGCCAGTCCGCCCAGGCAGGCTCCTGGGGAAGCCAGAGGGTCCTATGCCCCAACTCCGCAGTCAGACGTGACACTCAGCCAGCCAGTAAAACAGAGGTTTATTAGACGACAGGAACATGGTCTAACACAGAGCTTGTAGGTGCAGAGAACGGGACCCCTCAGCTGGGTCCATTTTGGGAGGCAGTGAGCCAGATAACCACATCTGTACTTCACTCCATGTCCCCAGCCAGCCCCAAACTGAAACTCCCTCCAGCCCCTCCTCCTCTGGGCTTTGTCCCTTTCCCGGGCCAGGAGGTCACCGGATTCCTTTGTTCTCCAACCCTTTAGCTCTCACCTTGCAGGGGGGAAGGGCCCAGGCCATCAGTTGCCAGGAAACGGGGTGTCAGCCATTCTCTGTGTCCAGACCCCTGCACACACCTGCCCTCTAGGGCTCTGCAATGATCATACACCCTTACCCCACCACCTAGATACTTAAGAACTGCCTAGGGGAAACTGAGGCACCCCCACACTATTCAGAGGAAACATTAAGAACAGTCCCATTTTGTCACACGGAGTCCCCGGGCGATGCTCTGGAACTGCTCCCTACGAAGCCAATCAGGACTCTGGGGAAGTTTCCTTTCTGTGAGCAGACTGTCTTCAGGGCAAAAAGCTCACACAGCTTCCACCTTCCTGGGTCTGACCTCAGAACATTCAGCATCCTCTGCCCCTCCGTGCGCTTCCCACAGCGAGTCCGCCCAGGCGGGGTCCTGGGGAAGCCAGAGGGTCCTGCACCCCAACTCCACAGTCAGACGTGACTCTCAGCCAGCCAGTAAAACAGAAGGTTTATTAGACGACAGGAACATGGTCTAAACCAGAGCTTGTAGGTTCAGAGAACAGGACCCCTCAGCTGAGTCCATTTTGGGGGGCAGCGAGCCAGACAACCAAGTCTGCCCTTCACTCCTCGTCCCCAGCCAGCCCCAAACTGAAACTCCCTCCATCCCCTCCTCCTCTGGGCTTTGTCATTTTCCCGGGCCAGGAGGTCATCGGATTCCTTTGTTCTCCAACCCTTTAGCTCTCACCTTGCAGGGGAGAAGGGCCCAGGCCATCAGTTGCCAGGAGACAGAGTGTCGGCCATTTATGTACACTGACCCTTTGCTCTGCAACAATTACACCACCTTATCCCACCCCCTAGAGACTTAAGAAATGCCTAGGGGAAACTGAGGCACCCCTACGGTATTCAGAGGATACATTAAGAACAGTCCCACTTCGTCACAGGGGCCTCCGCACCCAGCTCCTCCGTAGGGTCACTGTGACTCTTCCCTCTGTGGCTCCTCAGCAGAGCATTAGCCACATAGGTGAGCAGCTGGAGGCAATGGAGGGCAGGACAATGGCAAACACCATTGTGGCACAGCAACCACTGGGCACAGAACACTTCCCAGAACAGCTGGGCACTGGCAGCCTCCATCGGGAGGCTGCTCCAAGTGCATGGGGTGGCATGAGGTTCTGTCTGGGTGTCACTTGGGCGCCAGATGATGGGGATGGTACTCTTCCAAGCTCTACCCACAGAATGAGCTCCACCCACGAAACACCAGTCTCAGACACTCATGCAAAATATGACCATGAAGCTCTCTCCACTCTGTGGGCTTGGCTAGGCTCCTTCTTGGGTGGGTAGGGGTGGCTCTTCCATGCCCACTCACTCTTGGTGCAGCAATAAGCCGTCATGCACTGCAGCCGTGCCGATGTTCACACCATGCTCCTCCCCATGTGCTCCAGTGAGCCGCCCAAATAGGCTATCGGCTACACACCGGCACTGGGTACCAGTGTGTGCCCCATGGGGGGAAGGGGCAGGACATGCTTGGCACAGCTAGTGTTCCCAGTTCTGCTAATCCAGATGTTGCTGCCTCACTGATGCTGGGGGCACGTTTTGGAGGCTTTCAAAGGCTTTCAAAGGGTGTCCAGTGCCTAGCTTAGCAGAGCCACCATCCAGCCTGGGGCTGCCCTGGCCATAGGTTTTTAGGTAACCGGCTGGCGCCTCCTTGCTTCCAGCTGCTTCTCCGTCCCCCAGGCTCTTCATGGAGCAGTATCACAGGAGCAGCTGGAGAAAGGAGGCTCTGGCTGAACTGGTGCCAATGGACACGCAGTGAGAGGAGATGCCCTGAGGCCCAGAACTGCGGGCAGCTTGGTGCCAGCCGCAGCACTTGCCACGGCTGGTGATCGCTGCAGCGGGTTCATCGATCACAGGGGTGGGGGGGGTGCTCTCTACATCCCCCCCAAACGATCCCAGATCATAAACCTACCCACCCCCCAGTCCGTGCCCCCTTTGCCCCCAGCCGGGCAGCGTAGAGTCCAGCCCCATAGTACGACGTGATCCCCATCGAGTGCGCTGGAGTGCAGGCTGCTCTCTCTGGCCCTTTGCAGTAGCCCAGCCCGACTGGCAGCAGCTCTCTGTGGCCAGGGTTCCACTCCCCCAGGGGCCTCACTGGGTCATTCCACCCCCCAGCAGCTGGGCGGGGCTGGGAAAGCTGGATTTTCTAACGACCTCCAACCATGGGCAAGCCCCAAAGTCTCCAAGCAGAAACCTGCCCAGGGTCCCCCCATGAGAGAGGGCCCAGCCCACATGGCGGGCTGCAGGAGATTCTGGATTTGATTTTGCAGCTTAGGCCCTTTTTTCCTCCCCGTTCTCCCTCCAATGCACCTCGTCCCACCCCGCCCCTGCCCATCTCCACACTGTGCCCACCAGGCACCCGCCTGCCCCAGGCAGGGAGCCAAGCCAGGAGGGGCTGGGCCGCGCACTGCAGCCTGGGAACCCCACCGCTCACTCCCTGGGCCGCTGCACCCCCTGCTGGATCACTGCTTTCTAGCATGACTAGTGCATGCCGCCTCTGCGCCCGGTGAACTCTGCCAGCAAACTGCCCTGCCCAAGGGGCGCCTGGGCAGGGCCCCTTGGGGGTGTCTGTGCACGCGAGGGGATGTTCGGCAGGGCCAGATACAGGGCCAGTGGGGAGGGGATGCAGATTCCAAAGGCAGCAAGCCCAAGCGTTTGGGAAACTGAAAGCACGAACGTTATGGATGCCTGCAGCGTGGGCATTGCGGGCGGGGAATGGGGACTGACAGGGCAGCCCCATGGGAGCACACAGGTCCTGGGGACGAAGCGCAGAGGCTGACCTGCCCCCAGGAGGGACCCTCCACCCGGATCAAACACATGACGCGTCACAAGCACTTACCTGCCACCCGGGGTGCTGTCTGGATGAAAAGGAACCAGCCCACGATGCTGGTGCACCCGGCCCACATGGCGCCTTTCCTGCCCAGTGCCACCCCTACCGCCAGTCCCAGCAAGCGTGGCGCTGGGCACCTGGGCCTGAAAGCAGGATGGAGGCTGTGAGTGTCGGGGCCGCTGGGTCACCCAGTCCCCGCTCAGTGTCCCCTCAGCAGCACCAGGGCAAGCCCAGCACCACAGGGACTTCTGGGGCAGAACATGGGCAGGGGGCCAAGCTGCCTGCCCCAGCCCAGTGATGTGGGGGGGTCAGGGAGTGGAAGTGGACCAGCCAGCCGAGTCCTTGCTGCCAGCACCCGGCACTCAGCAGGGCTTGGGCTGAGGCCATCACCTCCCCTTGGCCCTTCTGCCACTGCCGGGGGCAGCACCATGGCACCCAAGCCCACGGCCCCAGGCTGGTCTCCGCCCGCCCCGTCCCCACAGCCAGGGCCCAGCCCTCCGTCCCCACAGCCAGGGCCTGGCCCGGCCCTCCGCTCGCCCCGTCCCCACAGCCAGGGGCCGGCCCGGCCCTCCGCCCGCCCCGTCCCCACAGCCAGGGGCTGGCCCGGCCCTCCGCCCGCCCCCTCCCCACAGCCAGGGGCCGGCCCGGCCCTCCGCCCGGCCCGTCCCCATAGCCGGGGCCCGGCCCAGTCTCACCATTTTGCCCTCGTGTCGCATTTCCAGCCTTTCCTGCCTCTCTGCCCCAGCAGCGAAGGCTCATGTCCTGGCTCCAGGAACTCCTGGCTCCTTCACGCCAGCTCCCCCGATCTGGGGCTGCCCAAAAACGTCCTTGAGGCTCCTTTGGGGCCAGGTGTTCCTATAAAGGGCCTTCATCTGCCTGCCCAGCTGCAGCCGGCTGAGTCACCCGCTCGGACAGCGATGGCAGCCGGACCCACCAGCGTTCGCGTCTCCCACCCGGAGATGCTGCGCACGCCCTTGCTGCCCGCCATGGGGCACAGCAGGGCTAACCCCCAAGGCTGGCCAAACTGGGAGCCCATCGGACAGGAGACAAAGAGCCGAGAGCCAGAGGGGTGGCAGGACCCTTTCCACCCCAGAGGTCAGTGGGGACCCATAGCCTTCATAGCAACGACCTGTGGGTCCCTCAGGGACCCTGGGGAGCTGTGGAAGCCGTGGAAGCCTCTCCAAAGCCGCAGGCCTGGCAGCAGCCTTGGGGGCTCAGGGTGGGGCATGGGGTCCCTGTGGCCTAGAGGTGCTGCAGGGACCAGCTGAGGGCCACACCTCAGCACTGTCATGGCAAGCGTGGACCTAGCCTTGGGCCTCGTCCCTGACCAGGGGAGGGGCTGTGCTTTGGCTTGTTTTCAGCGTAGCAAGTTTATTGGTCAGCGTGACCCCCCCCGTCCGTCCGTCCGTCCCCCAGCACTCAGCCTGGTCCCTCCTGGGCAGTGCCTTGCACTGGCTCCCCCCGCCCAACCCTGGTCACCTCCATCTTCCCCCAGCTGCTCTCACTGAACCCCATTCCGTAGGAAGCGGCACTGCACCCGTCTTTGGGCTCGCCCAGCTGCTCACGGCTGCCTGCCCCCCCCGAACGCCTTGCCCCTGGGGCACCCTCAGCTGCCAAGGGCTGCACAATTCCCCTGCGACCATGGTGGCCTTTTCACCCACTCCTGACTTGCCACCCGCTATTCCTGGAGCATCCCCCAAATGCCCCTCTCCACTGCTTACTACAACCCCTAAGCCCCCCCACCCCATTCCCTGGGCCACACACCCGACGTCACACAACGCTCTGGTCGCCTGGGGCTAAACATCCCCCAGTAAAACAAACATGAAGGCTCCAGGCTCCTTCGGAACTAGGCACCGGCTCAACCGCAAAACCCGTCCCAGAGCCATGCGCTGCACCGCTGAGCATCAGCGTCTTGGCTCCCAGGGCGGGAGTGCCTAACGGCTTCTCTGTGGTATCAGCTATCTCTATGGGGCAGGGCAATTAAACCACTTTCCTCTGGTGCCACCAGCCACATCTGCCCTGCTAGGCATGGAGCAGGGATGGGCCACACACAGCTGCAGGGACCCTCAGGGAGGCCAGCACACAGGATGCATTCGACTGACAGGCTGCAGCCAGGCCAACGCATCCCAGGAAGGGGGGACAGAAGCTGGGAAATCTCCAGGGAGGCTTAGTATGGAATCTGACCAACCAGAGAGAAGCCCCTTGTCCCGACCCCCCACAGCCCGCGTGGAGATGCCTGGCCAAGGGGAACCCCTCAGCCAAGCCCCATCTCAGCTACTCATTGTGATCAGCCCCTCAGTTTGTCTCTTCATCTGCCTGCCTCACGGCTGGGGAGCTCAGCCAGGGACGGAACAGTCAGGGAGAATGGCTCTTGCTTTTCCCTGAAGCGGGGTGGGGGCTTGGGGCCCAGCCCATTCCCAGGGCAGCAATTCTGCTTTAGGAAAGTGACTTTAATAATGGATCCAAACCCGTGACTTGCAGCAAAGCTTCAGGAGCGGCTCAGTGCAAGGCCCTGTTCCCCGGTCCAGAGGCAGGCAGGCTGCATGCCACTGACTGAACCACAGAAACACACCAGGGGTGGGAAGGTCAAAGCACCCCCCTCCCCGCCCACATCACTGCTCAGAGAGGTGACCTGATCTCGCCCCCTGGGCTTAGACCGTGCACGCTCCAGGCCCCAAGGCCCCTGCCTGGCCATGGGCTCTCACTTCTCTGTGTCCCATTTCCCCAACTCGCCCCCAAGAGGGTGCTCAGAAGACAGCCCACGCTCAGCGTCTGTGCACACACCTCCCCTGCTCCTCTCAAGCCAGCCCAACCCCCGGGGCCCTGGCACCCCCCAGAGCCACCACGGCTTCAGGTCTCCCAGGACCAGCCCCGCTCACCTGGCGATTGAGCCCGCGGCACCAGCTGCCTGCCAGCAAAGCCGGTGGCACTTGTGCAGCCGGCTGCCAAGGAAACAGGAGCCGACAGGAGTTGTCTTGCTCCACAGAGCTGACACGGATACGGTGACACCTGCCTTGCAGGCCGCACTGCTCCGTGATCATCCTGGGGACCGTCCTGGGGACAAGACAAGGCCCTGGCTTTGCATTTAGGGGAATCCAGGGAGGATTTTTCAACATTTGCTCCAATGTAACCTTCAAATCCGCCGGCTGTGCTTGCCAATCTTTGGCTTTTCACCCATTCCCGGTGCAGGGGAGGCCCCAAGCACTGGGCAGGGAGCAGGGCATGAGGACGAGACTCCTTCTCCTTCCAGCCCTTTGGGGCTTGGGGTGGATCATTCCCTAGAAACCCTCCTGCAGACCTGGCCAGACACATGGTCCAGTCTTACAGCTGGTCTCAGACAATGTCAGAGGATGAGGTAAAATCACCCAGAACATACATTCCAGGAGTCCCAGCTGAATGTGGAGGTGAGGTTGAGTGCGTTGTAGTGTCTCAGGGGTAAAACCATTACAGGGGACACAATCGTCACAAACCCAGGAAAGGCCAAGTGAAGGTTAAACACAAACACAATCCAGACATGGTTATTAGGGGCTGGAAATGCCCAGTTTACGGCACCCAAACAAAGGTATGGCCTGCCCTTTAGCGACATCATGCAGCAGCCAGACACTGATCCCGCCATAACAATGCTTGCAGTTCCCGCTTAGGTTAAACGGATTTATAGACATATTAGATTTTCTTCCTTTCTTTCATCCTGTTGCAGAAGGCTGGAGTTAGAGATGTTTCCAAACCTTAAATTCTGCATTCCCAAGCCTTAAGGAACATGTGGGGCTTGCTTTTAAACTTTCTTCACCTCAGGATTTCCTGGGTTTATAATGCCCGGCTTGGCGATAATTGCAACATCCCTGTAACATTTGCAGGTTCTGATACACACTCAGACTTAACGTCATTTCAACACAGACGGCAGCTGGCAATTTCCCTGCTTTCTATTATTATTACAAACTCAACATGGGAACTAAAGGAGAAACCCAAAGCAAACATTACTAGTGATCCTGAGGAGTGTCAACCTTAAACGTTTCATTTATAGGGGCAGCTTCACCACAGCACTTTGGCTGTGCACCCCACTCTGGAGCAGTGCAAAGTAGGCAGAGCACGCAGTCCCCAGTCCCTTGCTCACACCTATTTCCCCTCACACTCCTCTGGGTGAGTGCAAGTCCATATCCACACTGAAGCTTCCCCCTGCCCTCCCCCACACCCTCGGTGAGCAGAACGGGTGAAACAAGGAGCTTTTCGAAGCCATTTGTTTCTTTAGAACTGAGTCTCTCTGCTGCCAACCCCACCAGCGTCCCTAAGGGCAGGTTGGCTTCGTTACCATGGGTCATTTTGAAAGATGGCATCTTTGCTGAGGGCACTTTCAGCTTCGCTGCCACTGAGCCAACAGGAGACGGCAGTCAGCCGTTGTGTGCGGAACTCTCTGCAGAAGAAGATTAGTTGTCGGTCCCTGCTGAAGAAACTTGCAGTTACCAAGACCACTGCCAAAAAATAAAGATTAATCCTCTTAAAAAAGAGAAAAAAAAAAAAGAAGAAAAAAAGTCTTCAACTGTAGCCAGTGCACCAGGTTTTACTGAGTCTGAAGTGGGCAGTTTGAAGCATCTCTGTTATCCCATTAATAAGATCATTCAGGACACACAGAACAGTCTGACACCAGGTGCTAAACTTCTTAAAGGAACCATTTTAAATTAATTTTTATTCAAAATAAGTAAACAAATTACTTGGAAATGTTCCGAAATTTCATTCTGTGCTCAAAAAGTAAGAGCTGGAACGTGGAGGAAAGTATGCTGTGTTCCTCATACATAAACCAGTGGTGGAATACCTGCTTTACATGCAAAACAACTCCACTTCAGTAACGGGGCCACTGGTCTGCTCGTTCCTCCTAGAGCAGTGAGTCACTGGGTCATGCTCAGAGGTGGGAGGGTTTAGATTTTGTCCAAGCTTTGGTTTTATCCTTTCAAAACGTAACTATGGGTATTAATCAGTATCCATATAAATGACTAATGCTTTTTTGGAATCCAATCAGCTCTTGGCCTCAGTGAAATCTTGTGGCAGTGAGTTACACAGGTAAATTATGCACCCTGTTAAAATTATTTCTTTTTATGTACTTTAAACATTTATTTCCTTACAATTTCATCTGCTGGGCCCTTGCTCTGCTATTCGCAGAAAAGGTAAAGAAGCTCTCTCACCCTTTCCCTATTTCCTCTCCCTCAGGCCTGCCAGCCCTGGGGCAGGTGATGCAGGGAAAGGCGCTGTCAGAGCAGCATGTTCCCTGGGCCGCTGCACCCCTTGCTAGTCAACAATTATTCAGTGTATACAGCACCATCCCCAGCATGAACTCTGCCAGGCAAAGTCCCTGGCCCAAGAGCTCCCAGGCGGGGAGAGCCTGTAGGGGGTGGAACAGCATCCGGCATGCCCCACTGGAGCCCAATTCTGTCACAGAGCAACAAGGAACACAGAGCCCAGAACGAGCCTGGGCCCTCATCTGTGACCCCCTGCTCCAGTTATCAGCCACTGTCTTGAGGTGGGGTCCAACCTCAAGGAACTCCCTGTGATTCCATCTTTTGCAGCCCGACAGGGGAAGGCCAGAGATGCCGACAGACGGCAGCAGAACAGACAGCCCAGCAAGCCGGGGGAGACGGGGAGCCAGCTGGGGCACCCGCCCCAAACGTGCACCTCCCTGGGCAGATTGAGGTGAGCAGCGCTCAGCCCGGGGTAATGGCTCCTGGCGGCAGGGCAACGCCTGCCCATTGGATCTCAGCATGAAGCTACCGTCCTTGCCCAGGGGCTTCGCTTACCACCCTGCAGACTGAGCCTCCAGCAGGGGTTTATACAGGAGATTATTTCCCAGCATGCTCAGGGGTCTTTCCTCTCTGGAACCAGCTGTTCCGGTCTCCTTGGTTCAAGGCACCCAAGGAAGCGTCACTGGGGTGGGAGCAGCCTGGGGCGCAGTGCATGGGAGGGGAGAGGCGGCGGGGTTTTAACTCCCAGTTGACGTAAAGCTCCAGACAGGCACCCACGCCGCTCTGACAGACATGTCCATGTGCTAGGCTCTGCTGGAGACCAGGCTGGGGTGCGGGGGGGCCCAAAGAGAGCCAGAGACGGCTGCTGTTTGGCAGAGCAGCAGCGATTGTGTTTACAGCACATGGATCTCCATTCCTGTGGGGCAAAGGGAGCCCTGCTCCCTCTGTGCCCGGGTCCAGTAGGGCCCAGCTGGCCCTAGACATGCTGCAGGCTTGGGGCTCAGCTTGTCAGCTCTGCCCCTGCCCAGGTGCTGTGCTTTGCAAGGGGCAGATCTAGGTGGGTGCTGGCCTCCCTGTCTCCCTTAGGGCCCCACCCAGCCCTGTCTGTGCTGCCTGGAACGTCCCCACAGAGCGATTCTCCAGAGCAGCATGCAGAGTCCTCTCCCCCGCCCCAGGCCCCCCGAGCCTTCTCACTGCCGTCTCCACAGGTAGGTCTGGATGGAGTCAGCTGGAACCAGAGCCTCAATGAAGCCAACGCCTGGGTCTGAGATCCCGAACGGCACGTCCGTGGAGTACCTGAGGAGGGCGAGGGGCAGAGTCAGTCTGACTGCATGACTGCCCAGCAGATCCAGCTCCACCACTGACTGCCTGGCAATGAATCGAGGGGGCTGCACCTCACCTCCAGATGAAGAGAGCAGTGCCATGCAGGCTGCAGGAGCAAGGTGAAGGGACCACATTCGCCTCCCCTGCTCGCAGGCCCCTCTCCAGACGAGGATCAGTGAATGTGACCAGCAGAGCTCTCACCCACCATGTGTTCAGTGCCTCTCCCCTGCCCCGCAGTCAGCTGCTTCCAGGGTTCCCCAGCCCCCTGGATTGTACTGCGAGCTCATGGGGACAGGGTGCATGCCTCCTGGCAGTCTGGGGGCACCTGCTGATGCTCAGGCCAGCGGCGTGGCCCTCCTCTGCCCCCATCAGCGCAGTTCTTGCAGTGCACAGTGAGTAGCCTGGTTATCTCCAAGTCTCTTTCCTCCTCCCTGCCCCAAAGGCCAGCTCTGGGCTCCCAACTAGTTGGGGATTGGTCCTGCTTTGAGCATGGGGTTGGACTAGATGACCTCCTGAGGTCCCTTCCAACCCTGATATTCTATGATTCTATGAACTCCCATCCCGGCACCGACTCCCTAAGCCCCTGCCCCGCTCCCAGTCTGGACGAGGCTCTCACACTCCAGGCCCAGCCACATACCTGTTCAGGACCACAAGCACGGCGGCGCCATCCGGGCGCAGGAAGGCTGCATACTCTATGTTGCACTTGCAGCTCTTCTTGGAGACAACCAGCCCGACGTGCTGGGAGCCCTCAGGGATGAACTTGCTGCACAGATAAGAGGGAGCGGTGAGCACAGGGGGAAGGAAAGCAACGGCCCCCAGAGACAACGCTGGGCCAACAAACAGAGAGGCTGCAGCCTGGGGTGGTAGGGAGCAGAGCCTGGCTCACTGGGCACTGCTGTAATTATTGGACCTAAAATTTACCCCAGTTGTGAGCTCAAGTGCAAAAAGGCTGCACCACTTCACAAGGTGTCAGAGTAACCTAGAACCCTGCCGGCTTGGACATGAACCAGAAAATAGGTCACGTTGTTTTCAATAATTAAATTGAATCAACGGGTGCACAAAACCCAAAAGACACAAAGTAATAAAGCCCAAACGCAAAGGGCCTACTAGCATCATCCAAAAGCCATGTTAAAATGATGCAGGTAAAAGAACAGGAAATGTGGAGCCGAAAATTAATAAATCAAAATTGATGTGTCAAATGTTAGGCCTAATTGGTGGGCAAAATAATGCGGGAATAAACCAGGCCAAGACATCCATGTTTTCCCCTCGGGGGGCGGGGGTGGGGGTGGGGGGTGGGCTCAGCTTACAGTCACCCAGCAGGCTGCTGAGCTCATCTTCCCTTGAGCCTGAGACCAAAGGAGCAGACCAGACTGAAGGCCTCGCTCTTGTTAAAGGTCCTTTGTTTTTCACCTGCGAATCCTCAGCTCTGTGGGGACCCTCAATTCCCAGCATCGCAGAGGCACATCGGCTCCCATTCTGTCTCCCTTTCCTGTTGGCTTACTTTCTGCCCCACTATCCTATGTCTGCCTCTCTCAGCTTTTCAGCCAATCCTGAAATCAATGTGCTGCATCAGCACAGCCAGATGAGAGGGGCCCAGCCCTGCCCAAGGAGAAAAGACCCAACCCAGTAATGTCCCTGCCCAGAATGTAGGCCAGGGTCCAAGCAAACAGGTGCCACGGTCAACATGGCAGCCAAAGCATCCACTGGAGATGGACCAGCCATCCAGCATTCCAAGACATCAGCAAAAGACTCATTCCCCCACCCCCTTCTACCCTCTCCCCCTCCACCTTGTGCAGGCTGTCTGTTAGAATCAGGAGAAGTGAATACCCCTTGCAAAATAGCATTAACCCTTTCCTTTCCCTCAAAGAAAGGTTGTTCTAAAAATAAAAAAAACCTAAGATTTTGCCTCCAAAAGGAGAAAACCTTTCAAGGTTTTAATTGAGTTTGTTTCACATAATCTCCCAATTTCAGTTTCCGTATAAATGCTTCTTTTAACTTCTTGTTCTTCCTTGTTTAATCAACAAACTTTCAACTTTAGAACGAAGGGTTTAGGTGTTGGCCAAGAAATCAAGTAAACCGAGGTCCCTCAGAGAAAACCCAGACCTCTTGGTATCTCACTTTCTGGGCTGGTCAGGAAAAGCGTTTAACACACCTGTGACTCTTTTGACCCTGGGCATTAACTCACCAGCACACGTGTACTGAGCCAGCTGTGGGCACAATCTCTGCAGTCCAAACCAGCTGACTGGGAATGCCCCAGCTCACCTGAAATGCCCAATGTGGTAGAACATGGGCTGCTTGTAGAAGAGATCCCTTTTCCTGTCCACGATGACCGGGCTGTCCACCAAGTTCTGGACCCAGTTGGGCCCCCCCTCCAGGTCCAGGGCCAGGTTCCAGTCGATCCAGCCGGAGACGAAGTTGTTCAGGTTCTGTGAGGGGACGGCAGAGATGCTCAGCTGGAGGCAGGGGACAGGGCGGGAGATGCTCCCGAGGCAGCCTGCGTGGGGGACCCGAGCGGGCCTTACCGTCAGGATGCTGTGGCTGTACTGGTTCCCCCGATCCCAGCAGCCCAGGATAACGTCCCTCTCCCAGAAGTGGGACCCAGTGCAAGCCTCTGTGGCCAAGATGAAGTAATCAGGGAAGAGGTCATGGGTCGGTAACACAGTGTCCTCTATGGGAGCAATGAAATCCAGGTACCAGTGGACGCCAATGCCATGGACATAGCGAGCAGCGTTTGGGTCACCCAGTACCTGGGAAGGAAGGAGAGAGGAGGAGCAGTCACTTATTGGCCTGGGCCTTCAAGACAGCAGCAGAAAGAAGGACCCAGCGACACACCCCTTTGAGAGCATACCCCAGACGGGCTCTCCCTCACAGCACAGGTCCAGCCACTCTGCTGCCCTGAGTGACACGCAGGTGCCTAGGGATCAGGCCCTATGCCAGCCAGGACACATTGTTCACGGCTCTGCAGCTGGGAACAAGTCCAGAGGCCAGGGCAGCGCGGGGTGCTGGCAGGACTGTCTCTTGGCACTCTGCTCTGCGCTGGCCCACCCAGACATTGCGAGGGAAGGCCAGGGTTTCCTGGGTGGAAAACAAAATGCAGGACAAACCACTGCTGCTTCCCAGGAAGCCGAGATCACTCGCCCAAGAGTCCCAAGGGAACAGCCAGGGCAGGAGCCCCTGCTGCTCCCGGGCTAGCCAACTTTACCCCAGCTTCATCCAGGCTGGGCATCAGGCACTTGGTTCGCAGTCAGGTCCCAACCACAGCTGGTCCCTGGAAAACTCAGAGGCTGCGTCCTCGAAAGCAGAGAGCAGGCAGATTGGGCCAAGCACCCCCAGCATTGAGAAGACTCTGCAGCCCAAGGGGAGAGCAAATAGGCCCCACGAAGGAAAGGAGCCAACGGAGAGCTGGGAGCTCAGCGCCCTGGGTGGCTGGGTCCTGGCTGCCACAGACCCCAGGCACCATCACACCCACGCAGATCAGCTGAGAGCACCGGATGTGTGCTTGGGAGTCCCAAGTTGGGCAGACCGTGGGATCTGGGGGGAGCCCCATGCTGGGCTCGCTATTCTTCATCAAACCCTCCTGTGCAAGCAAACCTCCCCTGGGGCCAGGGGCTGCTCTGCTGCAACCACGGCTGGTCACCGCCAGCATCACCTCCTCAGCTCAGCTCCTGCCCGCCTAAGGCAGCCACCCGTTGTCTGGAGTCTCCCCCAGGCTGCGAGGCAGGGAACAGCCTCCAGGCGCTGCTGTGATAAACAACATGAATGGGAGGGCTGGCAGCTCTCCTGGGAGCAGCAGATCGCCAAGCCAGGCGGCCAGCACAGCCATACTCATGCTTACAGCCAGACCGAAAGGGCTAGGAAATTAGAGGCAGCTAGATGGAACCCTGCTGCCACAGCAGCTCCCTTGAGGAAGGAGCAGGGCAGCTGTCCCTGGGGGCCAGAGTGCGCTCTCTGCCCCCAGCAGCCTCATAGTCATCCAGGGGTCATGGGAACTGGCTTTGGCAGGGCTGGAGTCTTCCTGGATGTCCTGCCAGCGCCCAGCCCTTAGAAGAGGGAGCACCCTGCTCAGCCTGGCGGGAACTGCTCCTCCCGCCCAGCAGGGCACACGCCAGGCATGTGCCCGTCGAGTACGCTCGGACCACAGGCCAATCCCAACGCCTGGCGTCTCCCCGCAGAGCGGAGCTCATGCACGGCCAGCCCCAGCAGAACAGGCAAAGGAGCAGCGGGCCCCGGCGTGCAGACTCACCACTTTGGCCCAGTGGGGGAGCAGCACCCTGTTGTCGTCCAGCATGATGAGCCGGATGCCCTTGTGCGAGCTGTTGGCCAGTGCCGGGCCCAGGTCCTGGGCGATGAAGTCCCGCTGGTGCTCGGCGGTGAAGCCCAGGCACTGGAAGGGGTAGTTGTTTATCAGCCCAGCTGTGGGCTCGTTCTGTGCCGTCACCGCCCAGAACGTCAAGTTGTGCTTGGTGTATTCATCCAGAAACCTGGGGGCCGGGGATGAGAAACATTAGCAGCCCCAGCCGTGCCCCCAGCGCCCGTCCTGGGGTGCAGAGACTAGGCCCTCTGCCCCCCACCCGCATGGACTGTACAGACCTCGCCCACAGTCTGTTGTTCTGCTGGCTCAGAGAGCTCACACCGACTTCTCCAACGCCCCGTCCCTAACACCCGTCCAGCCCCTTCCCTCGCACAGCCCTAGGGCCAGCTGTACTCACCGAGACCCGCCCCATCCTGCCGGCTCCTCTCCCCACGAGAGCCTCTGCCCCGCGCTGCCCTTTACCTGATGAAGTAGTTGGCCCAGGTCTTGTGATACTTGTCCCCCGGCTTCCCCTTCAGGCTTCCCTTCCCTTTCATCTCCCCGCTGGTTTTCATCCAGACCGGGGATGACCAGGGACTGGCGACCAGGGACAGCGGCTTCTTGGACAAGGCCATGGCTCGGTGGAGAATGGGGATCTGAAGGGACAGAGCAGCAGGACCAGCTCACTGTGCGCCACAGGGGTCTCAGGAAGGAACGTGCCTAGACACACCGGTCCCCTGGGGGCTACTCCCTCTCAGGAGGGCAGCAGTGGCAGCTCAAGGGCTGCAGATGCAGAAGGGAGCCTAGAAAGGCTGCAGGACAGGGGAGCTCCCCTTTGCCGTGGTGCCCAGCATAGATGGGACTTTCCCCTCACAACGTCACAACTCGTCACGCAGGAGGGGCTGGAAGACGCCTGCCCTGCAGGGCTGTCAGGGAGGCCAAGGAGCGTCTGATGGAGACCCAGAGCAATGGCTGAGGGGTGAGTGCCATCAGGGGGTAGGGGGTCAGCCCCAGCCCATGATGGCCACAGAAAATACCCCAGATGAGGTGGGGCCTGGGAGCTCGGTCGGAGTGCAGAAAACCTGAGCAAATTGGGACTGGCCGCTCCCCGCTCCCTGGGGCCCCCTCCCCGCTCCAGTGCAGCTCACTTTCAGCTTTGTATCCTCATCCTTCAGGCCAAAGTTGAGGAGCTGGTAGTCGTAGGGGGTGTCGTCGTAGCTGTAGGGGTGGGTGGAGAAGTCACAGCTGGCCATGGGAATGCGGAGCAGGTTGTACTCGATCCCTGTGGGACAGGAAGGAGGGGACCCGGTGTCACAGGAGCCAAAGCAGCAGGTCCCAGTGACTACACGTGGGGACAGAGGGCCTCAGGCTGCAGGACGTGACGTGCAGCTCCCGAGAGCCATAAGCCCAGAGCCAGGGCCTGCCCCCTACCAGGACAGCCAGCAAGCCAACACCATACATCACTGCCCCGAATCGGCCCCCAGCGCTCACCTTCCTCCGTGAAGTAGGACGCGAGCAGGTGGCGTTGGGTCTCCTTGGACAGGGACAGGATGTTCATCGCAGCCGAATCTGTGACGGAGCCGCCAAAGCCCTTCACTTTCTGGTACTGCTGCGTGGTGTCCAGCTTCAGCACAAGATCTGCGGGGCAGAGAGCAGCTCGGCTCAGAGCCCTGCAACTGGGAGCAAGGGCCAGGGCCAGGGCCAGCAGCCAGCCCTGCCCTTGGCACCCCTAGTGCCCAAGCAGATACCTGGGGCCATGGAGTCGCTCTGGAACCTCCCCTCACTGTGCTCCAGCCGCTTGCCCGCCTTGCTGCTCTCATACTTGGCGTACGTGCCCACGGCCGGGACAACAACGGGGTCCAGCATGTCACAATAGGTGGCGTTGCATTCACACACCATCAAGTCATGGCCAAAATACTGGGGGCTGCAGGGACGGCTGCCTAGGAAGAGAGACACAGACTGGGTGAGTGCAGGGCTCCGGGTATAGTTTGGGGCTTCCCCACCCCTCCCGGGAGAGGATTCCCACCCCCCGTCAATCCCATTCCTCTGAGCTCTGGGGATGCCCCTGAGCGAGGTCCCTCCCACACGGTCCCAGGCACCCATTCCAGGTGCAGAAGGGTTCTCAGCACACCTGTTTGGTCTCTCAAACCCCAAGACTCCTGCACCAGCCAATACCCTGCTACTTCCCCCCACGCCGAGAAGTGCAGAGGCTGAGCGGCACCCAGGAGGGACCCTCCCCCCAGGTCACACACATGACACATCATAAGCGCTTACCTGCCGCCCCAGGCGCTGTCTGGATGAAAAGGAACCAGCCCACGATGCTGGCGCACCCGGCCCACATGGCGCCTTTCCTGCCCGGTGTGACCCCGCAGCCAGTACCAGTGAGCGCGGCACTGGGCACCTGGGCCTGAAAGCAGGATGGAGGCTGTGAGTGTCGGGGCCGCTGGGACACCCACTCCCCACTCACTGCACCTTCAGTAGCTCCAGCCTCAGGAGCAGCCGAGCAAGCCCAGGACCACAGGGACTCCTGGAACAGCACGAAGAGAGGAGGTCGCCTGCCCAGCTCAGCCCAGCCTGGTGGTGGAGGGTATCAGGGAGCTGAGCCGCTCTGGTAACTCCTGTCCCGATCTCTCCTCCGTGCCCTTCCGCCCAGCTGAACCCCAGGGTTCACAATTGCACAACAAGCTGCAATTCCCCCGACTCACCAAGGCCTCCACTGCCACAGCCAGCCCCAGCCTCTCTTTTAAAGGGAGCCTTGGCTCCAGTCCCTCCCACACCTGATCTCATCTTCTCAAGTCTTGTCCCACCCCAGGCTCTTTCCCAGCCTCTTCCCAACAACTCCCCTAGTCTCCTTCAGCCACCCTGACTTTGTCCCTTCTTACCCAGCAGCCCCTGCTCCTGGGATACCAGCTGCTCCTTCCCCTCACCCTGAACCCCTCCTGCCTCCAAGGCTCACCTGACCCAGTGCTTAAGGGGTTGTAGTGGGCACCTCAACGATCCGGTCCTATATTTACCAACTTCATTAATGATCAGAGCAAGGGAGCAGAGAGCAGGTACATATCATTCCCGCATAACACTGACCTGTTCTTTGGTGCCAGCCCCAGCCAGAGAGAATCAGGAGGCCCTGGGGCCATCAGACACCTGGGCAGGAGACTATGACAACATGGGACTCACCCTGTGAGGACACAGAGCGAACAGCAATGGGTGGGTGAGACGAGAGGAGGAAGGCGAGAGAGGAGCTGGGTGCTGGCATAAGGACCTCATCCATCTTGCCTAGCCAGTAACACAGGCATCTTTTGCAATGGCTCAGTTCCACCTGACCTCGATTACGATGGCAGTCTTAATGAGGGATTAGCAAATGCCCAGTCATGCCAAACTACATCTACTGCCACATGACTTCTCACAGAGGCCTGCATTAACCGTGGTATCCTGGCCAAATTCCCACTTGGGCAATACTATGCCAAACTAGAATTGCCCTGCAATTTCAGGGGATGAAATTATTAGTCACTTTCTGTGACACTTGTTGCGCAGTTTCTCCTGGTACACAATGACTGCTGCGTTCCACCCTGGAGCTGGGTGCATTTCAGTAGTAAGTACTCACTGTGTTGAGAATATGCCAAGTGCTTGGTGATGCCTCCAGCTGAAAAGCACTGTGGGACAACACACTGAAAATAAAACCAACGAAGAATTCTTTGACCCTGCCGGCTGTAGGTTAGTTCAGGCCACATGGAGAAAAAAAGTTACTTAAAATCTGGGCAACTGGGAACGTCACATTCACCTCTTGCCTGGAAATGACACCCACCCCTACCCCTGAGAACAAGCATGGTCATTTATCACGGTTCCAGACTCACTCTGGTTTAGGCTGCTGAGAATTCCCTTTTCCCCAGGAGACGGATTTTGAGAGGATGAGGCCATGGAATTAACTCACCTTTACTGTGATTATCTTTCCTGTGGATTCCACGTCAGGATTAAAATTATGAATTTGAAAGAGCCTAGATCAAAGCTCCGGCCCTAGCCCTGATTGACTGCATGGCCCCTGCTCTTGTCTCCACAGGTCCTTGGGGCAGGGACGGGGCCCCGGGTCTCCTTCTAATGCCATAAAGGGCCCGGGGTGCGAAACAGAGATTGGGCTAAAAAACCAGAACCTGGCTGGCCCCACCCCCTAGTTCAGGACCCACACACATGCCCTGGCACAGGGAGGATGAGGGTTGGGTCTCAGAAAAAGCCCTGACACAAGCCTGACCGGCTGCGCCAAGCAGCTCCCCTGGGGCTGGCTGGACGGGCCCCCACTCACTCAGCCCAGGTGGGGGGCGGCCGGGCGGGCGGGGGCGCTGCAGACCCCGTGGGAGAGGCTCCAGGCCCGGCAGGGCAGGAGGGACCCTGCATAGCACGGAACCGCGGCAAGCGGGGGCGGCAGCTGCCCCCGGGGCCGGGCGCCCAGCACCGGGCTGACGGCCGCCGTGGGCCGGGCTGAGCAATGGGGCGGCCCCGCCTGGCAGGGCGGCTCACCGGGGCGCGGCTCACCGGTTCCCGGACCAGAAGCCGCCGCCCCAGGCCCGCGGGGGAACCCAGGCGTCCGGGCCCGCCCACAGGCTCCTGCGGCCACTCACCGGGGCGGGCCGGCGCCAGTGCCCGGCAGCGGCGGCGGCTCCGCGGACAGGCGTGGACCGAGAGTCACGTGACGGCGCGGTCACCTGACCCGGCCCCCGCGCCTGCGCCCGGAGCCGCTGGGCCCGCCGAGCCGAGCGGGGATCCCCCGGGGCGGAGCCGGGCCGGGCCGAGCCGGGATCGCTTGGGGCGGAGCCGGGCCGGGCTGGGCCGAGCCGAGCCGGGATCGCCTGGGGCGGAGCCGGGCCGGGCCGGGCCGGGATCGCCTGGGGCGGAGCCGGGATCGCCTGGGGCGGAGCCGGGCCGAGCCGAGCCGGGATTGCCTGGGGCGGAGCCGGGCCGAGCCGGGCCGAGCCGAGCGGGGATCGCCTGGGGCGGAGCCGGGCCGAGCCGGGATCGCCTGGGGCGGAGCCGGGCCGGGCCGAGCCGGGATCGCCTGGGGCGGAGCCGGGCCGGGCCGAGCCGGGATCGCCTGGGGCGGAGCCGGGCCGAGCCGGGCCGAGCCGAGCGGGGATCGCCTGGGGCGGAGCCGGGCCGAGCCGGGATCGCCTGGGGCGGAGCCGGGCCGGGCCGAGCCGGGATCGCCTGGGGCGGAGCCGGGCCGGGCCGGGCCGAGCCGGGATCGCCTGGGGCGGAGCCGAGCCGGGCTGGGCCGAGCCGGGATCGCCTGGCCACGGAGGGAGCCTGGGTCCGAGGCGGCCTGAGCTGAGCCGGGCCGGGCCGAGCCAGAATTGCCTGGCCACGGAGGGAGCCTGGGGCCGGGCTGAGCTGAGCCGAGCCGGAATCGCCTGGCTGCGGAGGGAGCCTGGGGCCGAGCCGGGCTGAGCTGAGCCGGGCCGGGCCGAGCCGGAATCGCCTGGCTGCGGAGGGAGCCTGGGGCCGAGCCGGAACCGCCTGGCCACGGAGGGAGCCTGGGGCTGGACCAGGCAGCCTGGCCTGGGGGCTCCGCCAGCCCGTCACACCCGAGTTCCAGGGGCGTGGGGGCTCGGTGCACCCTGCTGCTGTCCAGCCCACAGCAGGGCAGGCATGCAGGGAAGGCAGAGCGTGTCCCTGGGGCACAGAGAACACGGAGCCTGGGCTGCGGAGCTGAGCCACAGTGTTGGCTGCGGAAGTGCAGTGCCCTGGGAGCAATTGGGGAGGCCAGCAGCCCGTGCCCCCCTGCCCCCACTTAGTGCTGGCACCCAGTCCCCCCAGCGGGTTAGTGCTAACAAGCTGGCCTAGGCACTGGTGGGAGAGGTTGGTACAATGGGGGAGCTGGCAGGGCCCTGCCTGCGAAACACCCCTTCACCTACACCCAGGACCCTCAGTTCCGGGAGCAGTTCCTCCCTACAGCTGAGAGATCCCCTTAGAAAGGCAGCGAGAGGTGGCCGAGGGCAACCGAGGCAAACAACCCCAGGCTGCCAGCAGAGACAGCACAGGTTCCCCGCCCTAGCCCCAGTCTGCACCTGTCCCGGTGTGCACCCTGGAGAGCTACGTAAAGGTTCCTTATAACTCCACCAGCTGCCCTCTAACCTTCAGCTGAAGCAAATCAGGCCCTGCGCCCCCAGGACCAGAGACCATCTCAAGTTGGCGTGGCGCTCACTATCCAACTCTCCCATCCCCCGTGTCCAACTCCCCTGACGTGGATATTCTCTCTGGCGCATGCACCTGCAGTTCCTCTCAGATGCCTCTTCCCCACAGCTTGGCCCAGCAGCCTACACTGCCCCCCCTCAGCTGCGAAGTTTCCCCAGGGAGCATAGAAGCTGCTGGTGGTAGCCCAGGCCCAGGGGCCTCTCAGGTGCACAGTGAGGGAAGCACTCTCCCTTCTGGCTCGTGGTAGCGGCTCCTACCCACTCGCAGCTGGGGAAGCAGAGCCTAGGAACAAGGCTCCTAAGAGACAGACCAAGCCTCCAGCCAAATGCTAGAGTGGGGCTGGAGCTGGGAGGGACTGACCTCCCCCTGTGCACATGTGCACCAAACAGATCAACCTATAGAGTGCAGGCTCATAGAATGCAGGACAGGCTAGGACCTTCAGAAGTCACCTAGTCCAGTCCCCTGCCCCGAGGCAGGAGTAAGTATTATCTAACCCAGCCCTGACGGGTTTGTCTAACCTGTTCTTCAAAACCTCCAGTGACCGCGATTCCACAACCTCCGTAGGTCATTTGTTCCAGTGTTTGACTCAATGCACACACCTCCAGCCGTACAGCCCTCTCACCCTGTGTTCAGACATATGCCTCCATCCGCACGGCCCTCAGACCCCGTGTCCAGATGCACAGCCCTCTCACCCTGTGACTAGATGTGTGCCTCTATCTGCACGGCCCTCACACCCTGTGAACATGCGCACGCCTCCATGCACAGATGCGCCCCCCCAGACACCTGCAATGAACAGATACGCCCCACACAGGCAATGCCTGAATGGGGCCATTGTCACTGACCCAAAGAGAGGCTTGTCTTCTTTCCCATGACAGGTTAGCAAGAGCCCCAGGGCTCCTTTCCCCACTCTCCTGGACTGAGCCAGAGCTCTTCCCAGCTGTAGCGTGGAGGCAGCTGGTGCAGGTCCACGGCAGGCGGGCAGGACATGAGGCAGCCCAAGCTGGCTCCTGGGGGTGTATAACTTTATTTGGTTTCTTGTATAAGTGTCAGTGCAGCTTAAAGAGCCTGCAGTGGAGACTCCCTGCAGGAGTTCCCAACATGCTTCCCGAGGTAAAAAGAGTGCAACCCCCACCATCCCAGAGAGGGGAGAGCTGCATCGCACATGCGGCATACAAGCAAAGGCATCAGCTGGCGGGGAGGAGGAGGGAGAGGCTGCCAGAGCCCAGGGATGGGAAGAGCCTGGCTAGGGCTTGGGGGTGGGGGGGGGGAGATGGGCACTTAGTGCACAGAGGGGTTTAGTTCTGCCCCTAAACCTTGTGGAGCAGATTGACCCCAGCTTCCTGAAGCCCTTCTCCAGGGCCTAGGCCTTTCACTGGTCATGGCCACACTCTCAAGCCAGAGTTCCACCATAAGATCCAGGCCCACAGCTCAGGCCAGCCCAGGATGGGGAAGGGCTGGGGAGATGAGATGAGCTGGAGAAGGGGACAAAAGGGAAGGTCAGTCTCTATGGGAAGGGGCTGCAGCCTCTGCTTGGGGGCTGTGGACCTGCCTGAAGAGAAGGGCAGTTGTGGGGAAGCCCAGCATAGCCTGGCCTGGCCTGGCTTGGCTTACCGTGCCCCTCCTTCCCCCACTCTAGAAAGGGTTGCACAGCATCTGAGGAGAGCAGGGCTGAGCTGGGCTCAAGCCTACAATCTCCCTGACACAGACGGCCCTGTGAGGCAACCTGGCCAGCCAGCAAGCATTCCCTGAATGCAGGGGCCAAGCGAGGCCCAGGCCTGTCATGGGAGGACATCAGTGTGCACATTGAGCGCAGCTTTCTCGCCCTGGGAACCATGTTAGCGTCTGGACCAGCAGACTGCAGCGAAGGCGGCGGGACCAGGCTCTGCCCCTTCTCTTGGGTTATTAATACAAGGAGGGCCTGTGTGGACACACACTGAAATAGCCCTGTCCGATATACAGCAAGGGCTTGGCCCCAGGAACACCCCGTGTCACCCCCACAGGCGATGCTCCAAAGCTTGCTGGCCCCTCGGAGTGAGCACGGGGGCACACACTGCCTCTCAGCACAAAGCAGGCTGTGTCCACGCTCACCAGTTTCCACAGCAGTGCGCAGACTGCAGCACCTCCTCCTTCCCAGAGTCCCGAGCAGAGATCCACCAAACCAGGCCACAGTGCTCTGCCCTTGGTGGTCTGTGTGGGTCCTCAGCTTGTCCCACTGTCACCTAGCAGCGAGGAATGTCTGCTGGGAATGAGGCAGCCCGTGGCCCCTCCCCAGCACCCAAGGGAAAGTTCGTGCTGTGGACCCCAGGCAGGGAGAGCCTGATGCTGGTGGAGACTCCCAGCTGAGCTGGGGCATGAGAGGCAAGGCGGGGGGCAAGGTGGCGGCTCCCCTCAGAGGATGCTCTCCTTGTAGACCCCATTGAGGCTGCGCGGACGGCTGCACTCCAGCTGGCGGGCAGACAGGAGGCGACGCAGCGAGGAGGTGGAGCTCAGGTCCCCGCAGCTCTGCAAGTGAATCCCTTCAGGCAGCGCGTGCTCTGCTGCCTGCCACAGACTCCGAGGCACCTGGCAAGCCACAGCAACAAGGGCAGAGGTGAGGACAGCAGGGCACTGCGTGCTGCGTGTGCAACACCTGCCCCTCGCCTTCTCCAGGCTGGAACTGGAGCAGGACTGCCCCAGAGCTGCAGCCCGGACACACTGCGCTTCATGCACCAGGGAGAGGCTGGTGTTTGGAGAGCCCATGGCCTGGCTTCTCTCCTGCTACTGCGCCTCTGGCTAGTAGCTGTAATGGGCTCAGGGGGATGGGGGAAGGTGTCTGGAGTGCTCCGTGTGAGGGTAGGAACCTTGCCACAAGGGCACATCCAGGAGAAGCCCTGCCAGGCAGAACAGCTCTCAGCAAGTGCCGAGATGCAGACTGGAGGGGTGGGGACACCCCATAGGGGAGCCCTGAGAGCCCAGGGAGCAGGCATCTTCCCCCCAGTCACCCCTGAGCAGATGGAGGCCACAGCCAGGGACTGAAGGCAAGGAGGCAGCTGGCCCTGGCGGGTGACAGCACGAGCAGCCTATGACTCGGTGAGGCAGCAAGCAGAGGTGTTGCTTGCTGTCCCGGCCAGGAAGGCAGAGTAGCCTCAGAACTCCCCAGAGCAGTTCCCAGTGCTCAAAGTGAGGAACAGCTTCAGGGAGCCAGGGAGGGATCAGAGCTCTCCAGGACCAGTGAACAGTCTCCTGGGCTCAGGCCCATCAGGTCTCGCATGGCGGCTTTAAGCTGCCAAAAGGGGCAAGCTGTGACTTAGCATCATCCAAGGGACAGAGCCGCCCTGGACTAGGAGGGGAAGGTCAGTGCACTAAAGTCTCAGCTCAGATGCCAGGATCGTGACCTAAAAACTTCATCAGAGAAGGGAGCCTAATTGCAGGCTGGGGAGATGGCTGCTGGAGGAGGAACGTCAGCACGGATGGCCTGGAAAGGAGACTGCAGGGGAAGAGGGCTGGTCGCATGCAGCAAAGGCATGTACTGGGCCAACAAGCTGCAATTATAGACCAGCCAAATCCTAGAGTTCCTGGGGACTGTTACCCAACGCAGGCTGGGTCCTTCCAGAGCCTCCCACACGGAGCAATGCAGGCAACACTCACCGACCTTCACTAACCTGGGAGCAGGGAAGGTCATGGGCCCTTTTTTACAAGTGGCTAAACTGAGGTGAGTCAGTGGCAGAGCCAGGAGCACTGTAGGACTCAGGAGTCCCCTGCTCCCAGCCTGGCCCGGGACCATAGTGACACAGAGCTCCAGAGTGCAGAGCCACATCCCGACCCTACACATCTCACTGATGGGGGGCCCATCCCAGGCAAGAACCGAGAGAGAGAAACAGGAAGGCCCCCAGCTCCTCCAGCCCAGTGGAACAAGGGGCAAATGCTCCCAAAGCCCAGGGCATGCAGGGAGCCCCCGAGAGACCCTGCTCAGAGAAAAGGGAGGGGCAGCTGAGAGCGCTAAGGCAGTGGGCAGGTGTTTGCTGTGGCTATGGCAGCCCAAGGGCCAGCGTGGCCTGGGGGAGAACGTACGGAGGGTCACGTCTCTCTCATGAGCTCACTGCTGGGCACCCAGCCAGGCAAGCATAGAGAGAGGCTGGGAAGGGTTAATAGGCTGACTCTGCAGCAAGTGGCTCCAGGATGCCATCGCCCAGCAAGAAGGAAACTGGGAGCTCCCAGTCAGGCAATCTCCCCAGGGTAGGACAGGTGCAGGGGAGGCCGAGCTAGACAGGACTGGGCCTGGAAATGCCTGTAGGGGACAATCCAGGCCTGGGCCCAGGGGGATGGGCAGCATGGGGCTTGCCAGCGCTTCTCAGCTGCCCTGCACGCGGAGCGTGGCCAACATGGAGCCCCTACCTGTTTGTGGCCCTGGGAGCTGTGCCCAGCCATCTCCACGCCAGACACCAGGCTGCGCTTGGATCTCTGCAGGAACCTGGCCACCAGCCCCCGGGTACCACGACAAACCTTCAGGTCCCCCAGGGAGCGCGTCGCTGCCTTCGACAGCCGCTGTGTCACCTTCTTGGGCACTGGGACCTTGTTCTTCCTGGCAGAGGCGGCCCGGAGGAGCGGGGGTGAGTCGCAGTGCGAGAGCCGGAGTAGGCAGGCTTCAGAGCACAGTCCTGTAAGGAGACTGGCCTGTGAGAACCGCGGCCTCAGGGGAACGCAGTGGGGATGTGAGAAAGCACAGGCCGCATGGGGCCCCAGAGGCTGTGGCCAAGAGGCCTAGGGCTGCTATGCACTCTGGGGGGGTGAAGGGCCTCCCTATCGAGCCAGCCTCTCCCAGCAGGGGATGCTCTAGGGCAGGGGTCGGCAACCTTTGGCACGTGGCCTGTCAGGGAAAGCCATAGGCTGGCCGGGCCGCTTTGTTTACTTGCGGCGTCCGCAAGTTCGTCTGATTGCAGCTCCCACTGGCCGCGGTGCCCCGTCCCAGGCCAATGCGGCCTGCGGAAAGCGGTGCAGACCAAGGAACGTGCTGGCCAAACCTGCGGACAATGTACTGTAGGTAAACAAGCTGGCCCGGCCCACCAGCGGCTTTCCCTGACGGGCTGCTTGCCAAAGATTGCCAATCCCAGCAGGGGGCACTACCGCACGCTGCCAGGCACTCCCAAGTAAAGGGGTCACTCATCAGCCCCCCAGTGATTTCCAGCCCATCCCCCAGGTCGCGTGTCAGACACTCATCCTGAACCTGACTCTGCCCTGACCTGTGTCTGCAGAAGAGTTGGATGCATCATCCTCCAGCGCTTTGGTATAAAGCAGATCCCGGAAGTCGGCTGGAAGGAGAAAGAAGGCAAGGGGTAGATACTCAGGCTCAGCCCTCCTCCTGCCCCAGATCCCTTCACATGACCATGCATCAACCCATCAGTTGCACGCACCCGTTCCCTCAAGGAAGCAGTGTGCATGGGCATGCCATCGCGCACACCCCAGCCCTGCATGGGCCATGCGTGCGCACCCACTGCCAGGCCTGCACAAGTCCCCTGACATGAGCTGCATATCGATCCGCGCACCAATTCCACTCGGTGCCTGCAAACCGCACCCACCCACCCGATCAGTGACCACTGACCAGCAACCCCTGGAACACCCCTGGAGGAGCGTGAATGGTCCATCCCCCACCCCCAAGTGCATTAGTGAGAACAGACTGACATGGGCACCAACGCCAGCCCGGCTCCCCCTGGCCATTCCGACCTACCAGGATCACTGGCAACAGCAATGCCAGGGTCGCTGTGCGACCGCATGAGCGGCCGTCGGCTCAGGCCCCGGGCTGGGGCCAGCAGGCAGGATGTCTCACTGTTGCGTCGCTGATGATGGCGGTGACCGTGCTCCGGATACAGGGAGCCGGCGTAGCTGATGCCCTGGTGCTCTGGCAGCGAGCTCTTGCCCTTGAGTCGCACCTCAGGGAAGCAAGGCCCAGCGCAGCGAGCCAGCCCTTCCAGACGATTGCAGCTGTGGGTCACGGCCCCGCCTGTCTCCAAGAGCCTCTCGTAACTGGGGCCAGGGGTGGAGCAGGAGTAAGAGCGCTCCCCCCGCACCCGGGGCCGGGGCATATCCTCGAAGGGGCCCTGCAGACCCAGCGTGGGGCTGCGGGGGTGGTGGCCGCACTGCATGCAGTCCACGCTCAGGCAGTAGTCCGCGCGGCTGCGCTGGATGGAGCGGAAGAGGACGTAGTCCACCGAGCGCATGGAGCCCTGCAGCTCCAGCAAGCAGGAGTCCTCTGAGGGACTGCTGTCTCCGGGGACGTCGATGATCTCGGACATGACCAGGGAGCCGCTGTCCATGGACACTGCAAGGCACGCAGGCAAGGCGGGATGCACAGGGTTCTCTGGGAGGGATTGGAGCACATTCCCAGGGTACCTGTGTCTTGGGAGCACCTATCCCAGCCCTGCTGGGGGACCAGCTCACAGGCACGGGACTCCCACCTCCACCCCTACTGGGCACATGCCACTGTCCTCCCACCCAGCCCACAGGCACCCATATGGTGCTCACCAGGACTTTGCCCCCACCTCTCCAGCCCCCATCTCCCACCCAGTCATGGGCAGAGTTGGACACAGGCTGCTCCCTCCTCCCTGGGCCCTGCCCCCAGCTGCTGCCCAAGGACCCTGTTACCTTCCCCGCTGAGCACCATGGAGGGGACGTGGTCACAGGTGCAGCCATGTGACGGATCCGTGAGCTGCGAATCGAACAGTGTGGCCTGCAGGGTGGGCACAACCACATCACATCACAGAACCATAGGCAGGGCGTACGGGCAGGGAGATGCTGCATGCTAAGCTCTCCCCACAGCCAGTGCTCCTGCCCGCCAACCCCACAACACCTCTTGCTGGGAGAGGCTGGCACTGGCATAGCCGGGAGCTCCCGCACAGCTGGCGCTCCTGCCCTGCGCCCCTACAGCACCTCCTGCTGGGAGATGCTAGGGCTGGAGTAGCTATGGTAGATTTAGCACAATGTATGCAGTGTGGTGTAGCTGGGTTGGTCCCACAATGTTACAGAGACAGGGCAGGTGAGATAAACTGCTACCTCCCCCACCATCTCTCTACCACCACAGTGCCGTCAGTGATAGGCTGAGGAGACAGCAGCAAGGATGTGCTGCTCACCCCCTGGGCCCACCTGGAGTCCGTTACAGCTCCTCCATCCCCTCACCCAGCCCAGCTTCTCCCTCACCCGTCACTCTGTGGTTTTACCGGGGGTACCCTGAGCCTCTGGTGAAAGGACTGGGCCAGGCACCGCCTGCTCCTTGCCAGCCCCACCTCTCTGAACAACCGCCCAGCTCTGAGCCTGGCCAAGCCGAGAGCCCCTGGGCTCCTTACCTGGCTGCCTGCCCGGAGTCCCATGACAGTCTCGTAAGATGGGGGGAAGTCGGTGGGGTAGAGAGGCACAGGGCTGTCCATGGAACCGTTATAGGTGATGCTGTGGGTCCACACAGGAAAGGGGCATCAGCCACAATGGGGCGCCAAACCTCCCATAGAAGCAGCCTAGTAGGGTCCAGGCTGAAACCTGCCCGGAGCAACCCCTGGGTCCCCCACAAGCCCTGCCCTGGCCTCCCCCTCCCTACCTCTGCCCCCAACCCCAGCTTGGCGTCCCCCAGCCCCACCTCAGGCTCTCCCCTCACTGCCCTCCCCTGCCCTGTTTTCTTGCTGATCCTGTGTGTCCCTGAGGTCCCCGCACCTACAACTCAGCAATGGGCTTCCCCCCTGCCTCAGAGCCCACCCCACTGCCCTCCCCCCCAGCACTGCACTCTCCTCCAGTGTGTTTGTACCTCTGCGCGTCGGTCTCGGAGCTGCAGGTGTACTCCGGCGGATAGTACGGGGGCGGCGGCACCGGGGGCACAAACTCCTCGAAGTCCATCATGTTCTGCAGGAAGGGGTCTGGGGGCGACGTGCACTCCAGGGTCACCGAACTGGAGCGCTGCGGGGCCAGCTGCAGGGAGAGGGGAGTGAGAAGGGAGCCTGCCAGCACCCCGGGCCAGGTGCCTAGGTGGGGGATGGGACACATCCCTTTCCCCTGCTGTTGGCCCTACTCACCCAGAGAGGTATCAGGGAGCAGCTCCAGCGCCCAATAGTCCCCGTCCCAGCATATTGCACCACTGCAAATGCCAAGGAGCTGCTGCTTGTATCCCTGAGGAACAGGCAAAGCATGGGGACCATGGGCAGGGGATCCCCTGGGTGCAAGGAGATTTGAGGGCAGGATCCAGTCCCCTCCAGGTTCTCTCCAGCATCCCCAGGGCCTGACCCTCCGACCCCAGGCTCCTGTGAAGCAGGAATCCTCTGGGAGAGGAGCCGCAGGCCGGGCCAGGACTCACCACATGGATAATGTCCAGGGAGAAGATCTGGATGCAGCACGTGACAGCGGAGAGCGTGCAGACAATGGTGGAGAAGATGGTCAGGCCACAAACACTGAATAGAAGATCCTGGGATGCAGGGGAGATGGGAATGAGCCCCAGAGATGCTGCTCAGAGTGTGCACAGGCTCTGCGCAGAAAGCATAGAGAGCCCCCCCAGACACCGAGCCCCCCGTCCCAGTGCAAAGAGCATAGGGAGCCCCCCCAGACACCAAGCTGCCCCATTATGCAGAGAGCATAGAAAGGACCGCCCCCCCAGACACAGCCAGCCCCCCCAGACACCAGCCCAGTGGAGAGAGCCCCGGTCAGGCTCCAAGGCCCCCCCGTCTCTCCCACAGAGAACCCCTGCAGAGTGCAAGCCTCCCCACCTGCCCAGTGCAGCTGGCCCAGTTACCTTCAGAGCCATGCGGACGCTCCAGCAGTCAGGGTTGGGGAACATGGTCAGTATCTCACCCTGCCTGCTGCAGGCGGGGCCCATGGACGGGTACTCGGAGCGGGCCTGGCAGCAGACACAGGAGTCTTTCTCCTGGAGGGAGGAGAGACCCAGAGTGAGTAGGGTTGCCAATTTTGGTTGGATGTATTCCTGAAGGTTTTGTCACATGGCATAACCTTTAATTAAGATTAATCTTCAATTCCTGGAGGCTCCAGGACAATCCTAAGAGTAAGGGATGGCCAAGCCCCCGGACCCAGACACAAGGAGTCCTGCAACTGCACCATCTGCCCTGCCAGTAGGTCCCAGGGAGACCCAGCCAGTAGGTCCCTTCCACAAGAACCAGCCCCAAGAACTGTCCCAGCCTAGCCTCCCTTCGAGCAGCTGGGATACTAGCCCCTCCCTCCCATGGGCCCACTGCCCTGCCCCAGGCACAGAGGCTAAGCCCACTCCGCTCACCCACAGGCATTGATGTGCAACCTCCCCAGGCGTGCCCACTTCCCAGAGGGGCTGTCACCCAGCCCCAGGAGGCAGAGTCCCTCGAAGGGCTGGGCCGGGCCTTACCCTAGTGCAGGCCTCCAAGGACTTCACCAGCTGAGCGTTCTGGCAGGAGAGGATGGAGCCGGCGAGGCTCAGCATGACACCCAGCACGGAGAGCAGCGTGAAGAAGGTGATCTGCAGCCAGGACAGACAGAGGCCATGAGCTGGGCAGGCATGTCGGGGGAGTGAGACGCAACAGGCCAGCGTGCATATTAGAAGCCAGCACACGTGATACACACATGCGTGCACAAGGGATTGCCTTTTCACTCTGCCCTCCCCGTCCTGGTGCAGGGCGGGGGAGAAGCAGGTGCCTGTGGTGGCCCATGACAGAAGCTGGGTGAGGGGCTGGGCCCTAGCCTGGGTCAGTGAGGACACCCACAGCCCACACACAGGAGACACCTACCACCAGGGTGAAGGGACGTTTCCAGGAGACGATGCCGATGAGCCCGGACAGCGCCAACTAGGTGGGACAGAAGAACAGGAATTACAGTGGGAAGGAGAGAGGAGGGGCAGGAGGCCTGAGACCCCCACAGGCCACGAACCCTCCTCTGAGCCCTGCAGCCCACAAAGCTGGTCCCAGAGGGATTGGGGCCAAGGCCTAGCCTCGGGAGTGGGGCCCATCCCGGGCGGCGGCAGCAAGGCCAACAGGCAGGAACCAGAGGCCAAGGGAGCTGAGACAGCTTGAGGAAAGTGCTGATTCAGGGCACTCTGGAGAGCCCAGGGCCTGCAGGCAGCTCTGAGCCAGCCAGCAAGACCATAGCCAGGCATCCCCCAGCAGGGGTCTCTGCTGATGGAGCAGGCAGGAGAGGTGGGTCCAAGATGAGCTGGGGGGGGGGGGGGGTTGTCAAGTGTCTGGAACACAGGGCAGGGATCCAGGAGCTGCTGAGGGCCTCTCCCAGCTCCCGTAGGCCTGCAGCCCCATTGGTAAACCAGGGACCATCCTGAATCCCTGGAGTTGTAAGGGGGCATTAAGGTCTGTTGCACACCCTCTCCCCGGGCGAGGGAGGGCTAGGGCTGATGGCCTGGGAGATGGGGGAGTAGGAGCTGGCCTGGAGGAAGTTCAACAGGAAGCCAGTCCAGGGGGATTTGCCCCTAGGCCAAATTCCCAGCCGTGTCACTAACCAGTCTTGGTGCCTTGGACGAAGAAGGGCGGGAGGGGCATGGGGGGGAATGCATTGCTGAGAGTTATTCTGGAAACTCTCCTAGCCAACAAAAGCCAGAGGGGAGGAGTTCCCCCCGACCCTCTCCCCCAGCCACACAGCAGCTGGCTCCCACCCAACTCCCCAACCAGCTCCCGGAAAGGCCAGCAGCACACACAATTGGCCACCCAAGGCCTGGGCCAGCACCTTGGAGCTGCCTAGGGACTCCCCACTTTCCCTGGAGACGGCAGCTCCTTGTCTGTGAGAACCAGGAGACTCACCAAGAAGCCGGCCCAGGAGGGGCAGGAGTGCCGGACCTTGGTGGAGGGTGTGATGGTAGCTGCCACAAGGCTGAAGGTGATGACGAGGATACCCAGGATGACCTGAATGAAGCCCAGCACCAGCAGAATCTGCAGCCAGGTCCTCTGCACTCGGAGATGGGTGAGGCTGCGGGAGGAGCGGCCAGTCAGGGAATGGCTGGAGTCACTGGGAGATGGCATGACTCGTTTCCAGGTCAGGAAAAGACGTAGTCCTGGCCCAGGTGGTGCAGGAGAAGCCTGGTGCAGTTAACGGAACTGATGCCAAAGGGAGCAACAGTCAGGACGCGGGGCTGGCTGGCCTGCCCAGAACAGCAGCCGGGACCAGACCAAGCGAGGCTTGCTTTTTTGGCTATCTGTGCAGTTTTTGTTCTGCTCTCTCTGTCCCTACTGCTCTGAGCTGGCCATGTGCTGCCCCATCCACCCTGGAGCTGGGAGGGGGATTCTAGGTCAGGCAGGACTGGGGACCCTGCTCTCTGAGTTTGGGGTTCGCTGTACCAGCCCCAAGTGCTTTGGGAGTCTAGAGCCACCTCTTCTCAGTCACAGAACAAGCTGCCCTGGGATCCCTCTATCTCAGCATCCTGCCCTGGGGGGAACATCCAGCTCAGTACTCCTCACCAGACACGGAACGGCTTCCCAGGAGCTGAGTGTCCCGCTGCCTTCTGCCATCCCTGAAAGCAGCTCCAAGGACTGCATGGAGCTAAGGCTAGGGGCACCCAGGGTCAGATCTGCAGGTGAATGTTCTGCTCCGTAAAGACACAGAGACGTGATGGGAACGGCCCTCTCCAGGCCAGGCCTCTGAAACCGGAGCAGCCAGGCTCGATGGGAAAGAAGTCTCATCCACCTTCCCAATTGGGTTTAGGAGCATCCTCAAATCCAGCTCTCCCCAGGGAGTTTGAAGTGAGGGTCACAGACCAGCTGGGGAGCACTGGGTGAGGAAAGAGCCGTTCACCCCTCTCCCAGTGAGGGGTTCTCAGGCAGCATTCACGTGCTCCCAGCTTCCGCTACCAGAACAGGCTAAAAACAGACCAGGGTTCCCCAGCTGAGAGCTCGGGCTCCACACTCACCAGACAGCCTTGCTTAGCAGGGACTTGCCCTGCTACCATCCCCACTCCCTCAGACCTAGGGACTGAGCTGGGCTTCACTTGACTTGAACGCTGGGATGGGGTTTCAATCCCCCAAACACCCTCAGGTTGACACCAATGCAGCAGCCGAACAAAAGCGGTGGGGGAGAAGGGGGAAGCCCAACAAGCAGGAATCCTGCCAGGCAGATCTGAGCGTGGAGTCAATTAAACGTTATCCATAAAAGCCTGGGGTGCAGCCGAGTGAGGGGTTCGAGACTCCCGGTTACCGCCGGCCACACGGTGCCCCTAGTCCCGGGCGGCTCGCAGGGCGCGACGGGCCGCTTGCCCCACGGCGATTCCCCTAGCGACCCATCTCCGGCAGGCGGGGAGCTCCGGCGCCAGGCAGACAAAACTCAGGGGGTCCCGGGAGACGAACGAACAGAGAGAATCCACCCGGGGCCGGGGGGCTTGGTCCGGGCGGGAGGCAGCCCCGGCCGGGCTCAGCTTGGCCGGACCGCGCCAGGGTCTCGGGCGCGGGGTGGGGGTCCGGGGACGGCTCTGCCCCGCAGCCCTTGCCCAGGGCGCTCCCAGGCAGGCCCCCGAGGCTGCGGCGCGGCGGGAGCTGGAGCCCGCTTCTGCGCCTCGCCCCGAGCTGCGGCGGGCGCCGGCCGAGGGCGGAGCCGGGGTGTCTCCGCCGCAGGGCAGCTCCGCCGCGCATCGCCCCGGGACGCTCAGCCCGGGGCGGGGCGGAGCCAGGGGCCACGCCCCCCCGCGCTGCACCTTGGGAGTTGTAGTCTCGGGGAGGGCGGGGCCGGGCGCGCCAGCGGCGCCCAGCTGGGAGCCACGTGACCCGGCTGGGGCCCCGCTCGGGCTAGCGAGCGCCCGCGGGACCGCTGCAGCTGCCCCGCCGGGGGCGGGGGAGACCCTGCCCCAGCTGTGCCCAGCACCTACCCTCTGGCTGGGAGGGGGGCCTGCCCCCAGCTGTGCCCCCCCCGCAGCTGGAGCTGCCCCTGGGCTCTGGGGGAGGAGGAGGCAGCTGCTAGGGATGGCCAGTGCATTTCAGGCTGATGGGGGCTGGGTCGCCAGGGAAAGGAAGGAGCTGTGAGAGCATCTGCTACTTCTGCCATTAAACCCTCCCCCCACTTGCAGCCCTAACCCCAGCAGCTCCCCTGGGCCTCCCGGCCTAATGGAAATGCTTTCCTACCAGCAACCGCAGCCCCGCTCCTACCCCGCCTAGCACTGCAGGGCAGCAGGGGCCAGGGAGGCTGTTCAGACAGTGCACTGCAGGCGCTCCCCCCCAGCGAGGGGTAACACGGGATAGGCCTTCACCCAAAGAAGGGAGCAGCAGAGGGAGATGGGCTGAAGGCTGCCAACAAAGGGGAGATAGGGTCCCCCTTCCCAGTGCACGCTTCTCCGAAGGTGGGTCCAGGCTGGGGCTTCCAGAGCACCCCTCACGGCCAATCACACCTTGCCCATAGCCTGGAGGTTCCACCCCCATTTCCCCACCCTCTGCCCAGGAGATACTCTCAGGTGCACAGAGGGCAGCTCACAGAAACCTATGACTCCCCAGCTAGCTGCCGGCCTGTGCCCAGGAGAGGATGATAGACATGCAGACAACACACACAGCCCTGGAGAACAAGGAGTTAAACTTTATTTTAAATAAAATCAAAGCTGGCTTTGCATTTGGCACAGAAAAAAAAATCCACCACAGTTCTGGGGCAGGTGAATTGTGACCTGTAGTGTGGAAAGTCTCCAGCAGTCGCTCTCTGCCTCTTACATGCCCTGACAGCACAGGTCCCTAGGCACCCAGCCCCACGACTCCAGAGACAGAAGGACAGCAAAAAGGAAACATATCCCTGCCCCTCCTACAGCTGCCATCACAACTCCAGGGAAACCAGGAAGTGCTGAGGGCAGGCTGCTGCACTGCAGGGAATCACAAATGTAGTGCTGGAAGACACCACCTGAGGGCAAGTCCCGTCCATCTCTCCCCTGCCCTGAGGCAGGGCCAAGTAAACCTAGATCCCCCTGACAGGTGTTTGTCCAACCTGTTCCTAAAAAACCTCTAGTGATAGGGATTCCCCCATCTCCCTTGAGAGCCTAGTCAAGAACTCAACCACCCTTCCAGTTTGATTAGACACTAAAAAGGTTTTCCTAAATCTCCCTGACTGCAGATTAAGCTCGTTGCTCCTGCCATGCTGGTCATCCCCAGCCCCAGGCAAGGCAAGAATTCAAACCAACAGTGCAACCTACTCTGCACCCAGCCCCCCCACCCCAGGGAAAGGGGCTGCCCCCTCAGTCCTGGACTCCCCCCGCCAGCCTGGAGAGAGAGCACTAGGGAGCAGCCAGAACATTAGAGCTGTTTCAAGCCAACAAAACCCAGCTCCCAGGGTGGGAAGGGAGAGCTACACCTGTCCCATCCACAAGCCAACATGCTGTGGGTTCTGCCCCCTCTCCACTGTTTGGCTTCCCTGGGGCAGCCTGTGATAGAGTGCTGCCAGGGCAGGAATGACCCTATACATTGTTGACCCCGGAGCATGGGGGAGGGGAGGCAGGAGGCACTAGGTGGGTGCTGGGAGAGAACACAGAGCCAGTAGAGTAGGGCACTGGGCACTATGGAGCAGAGATTTGGGGGATCCCTGCGGCTGATGCCCAGGGACACTGAAAAATCATACAAAGAATGATCATGCTACATCGGCTAAGCCAGGGTATGCAAGGTCCATAGCGTCTCCCCCACAAGAGGGGACAGGGAAGCCAGGGCTATGGCGCCTGCTCTGCGACTTCCCCAGTGACAGAGTAAACCTAGATCCCCAGGCTTGGCTCAGCCTACTGGTACTACTGGGCAGGCAGCTCAGAGGCACAAGGAGCCTCAACACCCAGAGCAGTAGCTCAGGCATCTCACCTGTTAATCATGCAAGCAAGGAGTTCACCATAGGGCCCCAAGGCAAGTGCTGGCCAAAGGCTGTAGCCACAGCACTGGGTGGGGTAGCTGCAGGGCTGGGGACATAGGCCCAGGTTATTTCCTTGGCATCAAAGTTACCCTTCACTGCACGCAACATGTGCTGGGTAGCAGCCCCAAAGCTGCTCCCCATTCTCACCTCACTATCACACTGGGCCAACAGCCAATCAGCAAGCCAGCCCCACCCCCATGGGAGGTCACAGCAGCAGTAGTCACTGGAGGAAGTATCCTTGACAGATAAGGAGGTCCCACTTCAAAGGCAGTACAGTGAGAAACCTCCACCTATGCCTGGCCCAGAGCCAGCTCCGCCCTCATGGCCTTACCCCTGAATGGACAGAGGGGAGGCTGAAGTTAGGACACAAGTCAGCCCCCTCTGCACAGAAGCAGCAGGCTCTCTGGGTTAAGCAGGAAGCGATTCCATGGGTCAGGAGGGGTCTGGGGATCTCAGGCCAACAGTGCAGCTGTGGCCAGGAAGAGCCAGGAAATGCAACATGCACAATTCCCACCCCACCCAAGCAGCTGGTGCTGGACATGGAGGGAACTGAAATGGGAAAGAGCCCCTTCCTGAGCGCAAGGGAAACCCCATCTTCCCCCACAGCCTCTGTCCACAGGGATGGCACAAACCTGAGCAGCACCCATCCAAGAGGGAGGAGGTTAGAGCAGCAGAGTATTTGGGCATCTGTGCTTCCAAGCTGGGATGAGGCAGCCTCTGATTGGCTGAGGCAGACACAAAGGGACCCAATGAAAAGTGCAACTTGGTTTCCTTTTCTTTAAAAATAGCCCATGTGAGAGTGATGGAGCCAGGGGCTTGGCCTGCCCCTACTGCGCCCGGAAGGCACTGCCCGCTGCCCCCGTCGCGACATTGGCTGCTGCCGTGCGCACCGCCTGGTTTGAGAAGACACCTGTGGCAAACTCCTCCTGTGCCTTCTGGAAGCTGGCACCTGTCCGGCGGTACATGGAGTGGATCTAGAAGAGAAGGCCAGGGTCAAGGGATGCTGTACTTGGGCCCAGCACCCAAACTGGGACCCCAGCACTACTACAGACTCTGAGGGGGCCACACGGTGGAGGAGAGGGGGCACCCTAGCTAGAGTGCAATCCCCCAGAATCAGGGCAGGCTCAACCAAGCCCTGAAGAGTCCAGCAGGACCCACAGGACTCCAGCATGTGCTTGAAGCCAGCTCTCTGCACCACAGGGGCAGGAAAGCACTGGCTGGGATCCTGCTAGAAGGCCGAGGCCCCACTTGGTACTCACCCTCTTCAGCATGATGATCCCCAGCACGGCCACCACCGTGAAGAACACGGCCACCAGGATCATGATCACAGCAGCAGCCTGGTTTTTCCTCAGCACAGTCAGACTCGCTATCCAGCCGCTGCAATGAGAGAGAGTGGGCTGCCCACGCGCACAGACTCCCAGCCCCTCCCCACCACGACAGGAGCACCCAGCAACCTTGCCCAACACCCACTCCTGCTGGGATGGACCAGCCACCACAGTAGGGCCTCTGCATAAGCAACACAGGGCAAGGCCAGAGAAAGGAGAGCCAGCTCCCCTGAGCCTAGCACCAGGCGGCCCCAAGGGCCCGTTCATGGCCCCTACCTGAATCCCGAGCCTGGGATGCCAATGGCCTGCAGCACGTACACAATGTCCTGGACGAAGAAGATGAAAAAGAACACAAAGAAGTTGAACGAGCTGTCACTCCTGAGAGGGGGAGAGAGAGAGAGAGAGAGGCTGGGTTAGTTAGAATCTCCCTCCCCCTCCCTCCTCCAGCAGGGCCAGTGAACACAGGCCTGAGAAGCAACAGCCAGACCCAGGAGGTTCAGCCAGGCCTGTTGCTTTACCCCCCAGAGAGCACACAGTTCAGTCACCCACAACTTGGGCACTTGACTCTGGGCGGGGCTCCTCCCTAATTCCCCAAGGCAGACACAATACGGGGCCGCTCAAGTCACCTCCTCCAGGGCGGGGCCAATGCTAATGGGGGAGCGTGGAGATCTTTCTTTACCCCTTTCTCCCGTAGGAGTTTAGCTGCAGGGCCTACAGCTCAGAAGCCCTTGGGAAGCCATGGAAGATCTGAGGTGTCACCAAGGCCGACAGCCAGGCAGACCCACTGCAGCTACAGGACATCTGTGGTGCCCCGGCAAACGAATGGAGCTGCCCAAGAATCAGAGGCTCTATTGATTTGCCAGCCCCAGAACTCCCAGCAGGGACGCACCGGAAGGCTTTGTACATTGGCCTGTACCAACACAGGAAGGAGCAGGGTGTGAAGAGGAGAACCCAGAGGATAGAGAGGCCAAAGCCCGAACCAGCTGTGGTATCCACGCAGAACCAGGCCAGGGAGGCCAAGAAGTTCAGGAAGAGAGTCACGGTGCTGGCTAAGAGAAACAGCAGGTTAGGAAACCCCTGGGGCAGCAGAGCCCTAACCCTCTGTGTGTCACCCCCGCCCACAGCAGCAAGATCCACCCGCTTTGGTCCCAGCACTGGGAGTCAGGAATCCTGCTGCTCTTAAGGGAGCGTGGGAGTACACCTCCCGGACCACACCTCCCGGGGACCACTCCCATATGTAGGGTATTCACAGTCCCAGGCCCCATCCCCCTGAATGTTGCGAAGCCTGTGCCTCCCCCTGCCCTCTCCCAGCAGGATCTCTTTCACCCCCACCCCCCCAACATGCAGGAATATTCACATCCCTCCAAACCCCCTCCTCACACTTGAGGATCTGCACCCTGGCGCCCTTCTCCAGATGCTCACCCATCCAGAGGTAGTACATGGAGGAGACAGTTTTCTGGAACTCCATGGGGATCTCCACAGGGATGTCCTGGTAGAAGCAGGGCTTTACGGGGCAGAAGGAGGGCAGCGGAGGCCAGTTGTTTTGTCTGACTGTCAAGCAAAGCAGAAAGCATGAGGCCAGAGTGGGACCATGCAGCAGTTCCCCGGAGGAAAGGAAGTCCACGTTCCCCTTGCCTGGGCAGGGGTCATTTCCCAGCTGCACTGGGCCAGGGAGCCTGGGCTGCTGACCTTCCCCCGCAGAGTGGCTCTAGCACTTACTTGCAGCATTGCCCAAAGCTGCGTTCTGCAGCTCCCGCTCCCGCCTGTCCAGCTCCTCCGCCTTCCGGTTCAGCTCCTCCTGCCGCTTGAGCAGCTCAGCTGTGGCAGCTGCTGCTGTCGACTCCTAACAGAGAGAGAGCGAGAAGGGGGGACAACTCAGCTCACGGGTTCCAGAAACCAGCTGCTCCCAACCCTCTCCAAACTGCGACTCAATTCCACCAGTCCCCACTGAGATAGCACAGGTGTCAACCAACCCTATTGCCAGTGTGCTGGCTTCCCTGCCCTGCCCCCATCACCTGAGTTCCATAGGAGCCATAGTTTTTGGACTCTGGGGGGCTTGGCTTCTTGTGGGGCTGCATGGCGGAGGCCGGCGGCTGGGGCACTTTGGTGACTGGTGGAGTCGGCTGAGCCCCTGGCTGCGGCTGGTAGGGAGGGGGTGGCTATTGGAGACATAAGAGAATAATTAGACATGGACACTGCTCACAGTCTTCTGCTTATATCTAGGAGGCAATGAGCAGGGGAAGAGACGGTACAGGCCCAGAGTGTGTAAGATAGGAGCTACTCACAGTCAAATGCCCAGAATTGGTGTCAAGCTTTCTGGAGTGGCTCATGAGCACCAACCTCAGGGCAGACCGTTAAGAAGCACGGCAGAAACCCCAAGCTGGCTGTCAGTTCTACACTTAGATTTCACCAGCCAAGCGTCAACTCCTCAGGCACTGTCACAGACAGTCCCTTTCGGCACTCTGCTCCCTCTATCTTGCCACCTAGGCAAGCTTGCCTTTGTAACAGAAGGCCCCTTAAACCAAAAAAAATCACAACAATATTCAGGTTAATCCCAGCCCTGAAGGACTAGTCACTTATCCTAGCTCAACTGTACTTCAGATCTCACACTAAAGAGAACACTTGTAGCCAGTCCTATAATTAACTAAAGGTTTATTAGTTAAAAATAGAAATGACAGTTATTTACAAGGTTAAATCAGGTAAACATACACACACAAATGAGTTAGGGTCTTAGGTTCCAAAAGTTGGTAGGTAGACGCTGCTGTAATATGCAAGCTCTGTGCATCCTTTAGGGTCAGCCCAGGCTAAGCAGCTGGGGATTCTTTGCTTATGCTTAGAAATCTTGCCCTCTCAAAGTCCAAGCAGCATAGTGAGACAGTTTCTTGTTAGAGATTTTTATGTGTTCCCCCCAAGAGTTCAAGGTGATGAGATGAGTTCCCATGCAAGTCTCCACTTCATGAGCAGGGGTGTGTGTAGAATGCAATTAAAGTATTTGTTCTTTTATGTTTCAGTGGGCCTTTTTGGAGGGAAGGACCTAACACCTTCTGTAGGAAGCCACCATTTTACATTAATTAATGCTCCTTTCCTGTTCGATGACTTACACCAGTGGTTCTCAAACTTTTGTACTGGTGACCCCTTTCACACAGCCAGCCTCTGAGTGCGACCCCCTTTATGAATTAAAAACACTTTTTTATATATTTTGCACCATTATAAATGCTGGAAGCAAAGTGGGGTTTGGGGTGGAGGATGACAGCTTGTGACCCCCCCATGTAATAACCTCATGACCTCCTGAGGGGTCCGGACTCCCAGTTTGAGAACCCCTGACTTATACAATTATAGAGGATGAGATACTTAATACCACTTCAAAACATGGGGTACAGATGTTCTAAGCGAGATTAATACATGCAGCAACTTACAACTATTCCATAAAGTCTAAACACAAAACATTCTTGTAAATGTAAGATTTTAACAATGCTAACATACAGGTGAGCCAGACGGGTTTCCAGCTGTGCATCTGTCAGTGTTCACTTGAGAGCTAGGGGCCTTGGCATGAGCCGGCATCTGGTCTGCCAGCATGACAGCTGGGCATCACAGACTGCTGCTCTATCAGCTGTTAACCCACACACAAGATCCCTCTCCATGCATATGTACCGAACCAGCCCAGCATGAGAGGTTGTAGGGGACAGGAGGACTCAGCTCACAGTAAGCGTGAGAAACCCAACACTATCCTCCCACCAAAGTAAGAGCCCCCGGAGCCCCCTGTTCCCAAGAAACCCACATGAGCTGGCCAGATGCCAAACAAGCCCCAGCTGAGAGTGGCAGGCCACAGACTGGTGTCTGGGATGTAACCCAGGAGAAAGTGAGCATGTCCACGGACAGCCAGAACAATGCAGAGGACTAGAACCCTGTGGCCAGTGCAGGCTCCTCCCCAATGCACTGCCCTCGGCGCCCAGAAGCTTCCTTACCCCTTGGTTATCAAAGGGGTTGTACACATCCAGCGTCGCATACTCCGTGCTGGGCTTGTGCTGCACCACAGCAGGATCCTGAAACGGAGCATGAATTTGCAGTCACCATGACCAAACAGCGCTCTCATTCACCCGCTATACCCCAGGCCCTGCAGCAACCCACCCAGCTCCCACAGACGCCATCCCACTCCCAATACTCAGGGCAGCGTCGTCCTGTAGGCCATGCCGCTCCCTATGCGGAGGGCACTCTCTCACCTACAGCACTCCCCAGGCCCTTGCAGCCAGCGCTGCTCATAAGTTTACTCAAGCCAAGGGGATGCTCCGGCAGCCAGGAACTGGGACACAGACAGAACTGCTCAAGCCAGCACGGGCAGTGCTGGTCCGACGGCACCACCATGCAGGATGGAGCAAATCCCACAACAGAGCAAATGGGGCAGGTCTCCCAGGACCCCACTAAGGGACCCATTTGGGAGTCAGAAGGGCTGAATGACACGTACAATTCGCTCATCTAGTGTTTTCAGGAGACAAACTGAGGGAAAACAGCACCTAGCAACAGACTGACTCCCCAGAAGGCCTCGGAAGCAGAATTCCCAGGAAGACTCGACCGGCTGCCAAGGGCTTTGCTGGCGTTATTGGGATCCAGGAAGTGCTGGAGGATGCCCAGCTAAAGGATCCCCCCCCAGCCTAAGGGGGGGATCCCCAGGACCTGGGATACCAAATAATTACAGGGGACAACTAATGAACAACAAGGACGGGAGTGCGGTCAAAGGGTCAAACGAAGGGAACCGGACGGGGACACCGAGCAGAGAGCCCCGGACAGCACCCACCGCTCCTCAAAGGCGACAAGGGAGTCAGTGGACGCCGCCCAGAGGAACTCTGCCCGGAAGGGGCTTTGCTGGCAGGAGGCAGGAAGACAGGGCAGCGGCCCGAGACGGCCGGCAGCCTGCCCACGCGTGGCTTCGGCCGACGCCCGCTCTCTTGCGTGGCTCCGGGCACCCCGCGCGAGAGGCGGGCGCTGGAGCGGAGGGAGGCCGCTGGGGCAACTTCAGGGCCGGGGAGCACCGGGAACCGGGGCGTGAGGCTTCCCGCCCCGCGAACCCGGGCGGGTCCTTCTCCGGCGCGCCCGCCCCCGGGACCGGGGAGCCACCGCCCGGCCCGGCCAGCTGCGGGGAGCCTGCCCGCTCCCCGGGGCTCAGGGCGGACCCGCGAAGCTGCCCCCGGGGCCCGATGACGTAGATTGGGACAGGAAGCGCTGCCGGAGGAAAGCTCCGGGGCCGCCCGCGGCTGCCGCCCCCGCCACAGCCCAGGCCGGGCCGGGGCCAGCCTGCGGGTCCCCCCCGGGCCCAGGCCCGCCCCGCGCCGCGCCGCGCACCTGGAAGGGGTTGTCGGGCTCCTCGAAGGGGTTCCCCGCGCTACCCGCCCCGTGCTGGGCCATGCCGGGCTCCGGCTCCGGCCCCGGCCCCGGCCCCGTCCGACTCGGCGGCGTCCGCGGCCCCTGCCCGACCGACGCTTATTGGCTGCCCGCCCACCTACGTCACCAGCGCTGCCCACGTTGCGGGGCGGGAGCCCCGCACCAGAGGGCTGTGAGGCATAATCACGCGCGGCGGCTGCGTGTGCGCATGCGCAGGGCTGGAACCTCCGAGCGCCGCGCTGCATGCTGGGACGTGGAGTTTCTCCAGCCCTTGAGCTCGCGCGGCCTGACCAGAACGTCTCCAGGGCGCCGTCATCTCTGGGTCCCTGTGCATGCTGGGACACACGGGCCCGCCTGGTCCGCAAGGCATGCTGGGAGCTGTAGTTTCCAGGGTGACACACCCGGCCGCGGGGAGGACAGGCGGCTGGTGCCATTTTGTCTTCCTTTCCCCTCAGTGAGCCGGGCCCCGCCTGCCCCCACCCTAGCGCGGCCGGCGCGGAGCAGGGCCGGGGCAGCTTCAGCCAGCGCCCCAGCCCGTCAAGCCGCCCAGCCTGGGCCCAGTCCGCGCCTGGCCACCCCAGACCCATCGTTACGGGAGGGGGCCTTGGAGGGCTTCCCCCACCCCGGGGCTCGGGCCGGCCGGGGCCGCTGGGCCCCGTAGGCCGAGTAACAGCCTGAAGAGGGAGCCAGGAAACGACACTGGATTTGCGAAGGGAAGGCACGTGTGCTTAATTCAGAGCGGTCCAGAGGAATTTACACCAGCGGAAGAGCAAGGAACATGACATCGGAGTAAACTTTCAGTGGCCGACGGACTGAGGGCAGGACTGGTCCTCGGCCTTTCGCCCTTTCCTGGCTGCCCCAGGATGGGTGGTTCCCACAAGCCATTCTACGTGAGCACACCAGGGCCTTGGACTCAGATTCATTAGGCATCGTGTGACTCAGTGATTTGCCTTCCCTCCTGAAAGCACCCACCACAACCCCCCAGCCTGCAGGCTGAAATCTTACACAATTACAAAGAGGGGCTATAAAATGTTCAGGCCCTGGTGCAAATGACCTGAATACTCCCCAAGAATCCCTGCTCACAAGTGTGTGCAAACACAAAGTGCCGTATCTTATAATTCACCATGGTTGGCACAAACTCGTGAATCCTTCTTTCAGAGGAGCCAGAGCAGTAAGAAGTTCAGGGCTTTACCCTGCAACTTCCAGGGTGATCCCACTTCCACACTACTGATTCCAAAAACATACCGTAAGGAAGAGATGGTTCATGGAATAGAAGCAAGGGTTGCATCAGAGGAGCAACCCAACTCCTACCTGAACTCCACCAACCTATAGTTATCCAAAGAGGGTGAGAACAGCAATTCTTACAGCCACAGGGGAAGGGAGCAGAGCAGAGAGACTGGGCTGTTGTGCCCCAGCTGCTGGATTGTTCACATGATAGGACAGCGCAGCCCCAGCCGCAGGGACGGCATCGTGCTCTCTGTTGTTTTTTTCAGGGAGCTGAGATCCATAGCGCTGAGGCCAGTGGTGCATGAGTCAGAGTCAGGGGTGTCTTGAGGCCTCACCACAGCCACATGGGCCTGCAGCATTTTCACCTTCCCCGCAATGGCCTCCAGCTGCTTCTTATCCACCTTGTTCTGAGGAGGAAACGGAAAGGAGAAAGATGTTCAGTGTGAGGAGTCATAAGAAGAACCACCCAGCCGGTACCATAAGCAGGGCCCTGCCCTAACACAACTGTCCATCCAGGATCACAGGTCATTTGATCCTAAGGAAGCATCACAGCCTTACCATATAAACAGGTTTTTCCTCTTCCTAAATTAAGTAGGGCATTTTGCAGTTATCTGCGCTCCATAGGCAAGTGAGCAGCCCCAGAGCTGGGAGCAGGGTCTGCCCAGCAGCATATGGGGCTAGAACCTGACCAATGGATGCAACCCAATAGGCAAAATCATCAGACTAACTCTAAGCCTCCCTGAGGAGCTACGTCTCCTCTTCCCCAGGCCTGTTGAATTGGCTCCCCCTTACCTTGGGAAGCTGGTACTTCTCTCTGATGTGGGTTCTGATGGCTGCACGCTCAGCCTTTCTCTGAGCATAGTCCACGTCCCGTTTGCTCCTGAGTTAGAAAGAACTATGTCAGCAAGCTGCTTCTCCCAATCAGAACAGGGCAGTAGGTATAATGGGTTTCACTGGGGTGGAGGAACCTTGGGACAGAGAGCTATACTCTCTCATGGACTGACCATCCTATGCAGCCCTCTGAGTCTGGGCCATGCTCTGTGCTCACCCAGGGACATCTCACACAGAAGATAACGATATACAGACAGGCCTGTCATTAAAGGGGTTCCCTCAACATGTGGGGGGACCCCCATCAGAGCCAAGCAGGACCTAAAACATCTCTTTGAGCTGGGCATGGTGAGGTGGGCATTTGCTCTTACTTCTTGCCCTGGATCCTCTGGTTCTGTTCTGCTGGACTCTTTACACAGCCTACCAACGCTTGGCAGTCCTTATCCTTGGGGAAGTCAGCAGAGATGCAGCACTGCAGCTGTTTCACTGGGGCCCTGAAAGCAGACTTCACCACAGATTCCATAGGTGCGAGTTGGAGAGGAGACGTGAGCAGAGAGGCTGGAGCAGAGGCAGCAAGGACAGCAGCAGTCAGTGCTGTGAAAGGTGCAGAGACAGACCTCCCGTGCTGAAAAGGAAGAAGAACATCGAAGCAATTTTCTCTGAGATTGTTCCTATCTCACGAGCAAAGGAAAACAGAAAGCAGAAGATTCTGGAAGTGAATTGCAGGCTAAGTAAGTAGCATGGAGTAGAGGATTTTAGTTTCGTGGAACATTGGTCCAGCTTTTCGGGGGAGAGGGCAATGTATAGTTTGGATGGCCTTCGCCTCGGCAGAAGCAGTACCAATCCCCTCAAGGACAGGCTGGGCAGACACCTCAAGCGGGGTGTAAACTAATAGTAAAAGGGGAGGGTAAAAAGAAGGAAGATATGAGCACTCAGCACGAAATCGAGATGTTGAGAACAACATTAATCAAGGAAGCTAAGGACATGGGGAGAGGAAATTCTTAAATTGCCTATACAATTGCCTAGAAGCCTGGGTAACAAATGATATAATTGGAATTGGTCATTTATGATTTGCATTTGTGTGATTGGAATGTTAAAATCAATGGTTGTAACCTATTTAGGAAGGATCAAGTGGGCAAAAGGAGAGAGAGAGTGGCACTCTATGCCAAAAATTGCACTGCCTGTTTCTGATTCTCTGATACCTCAGAAGAAAATTACCTTGAATGTTTATGGCTCAGTGTCCTAACAGATAAAGCACAACATTGGGTATTAGTTGGTGTCTGCTACAGACCACCCATTCCAGAGAACAGGATGACCATCTCCTTATGTACCTTCCTAGGATGTGTAGGGAAAAAAACGGATCATGGGGGACTTAAATTTGAGTGAAATATGCTGGAGATCTCATGCTGGCAGTATTAAAACAAACTTGAAATTTGTAAATATTATCTATAATTTCCTATCTCAAAAAGTGTTGCAGTCAATATGGAGGAATTCTTTATTAGATCTTGTCCTAACAAATAGAGGAATTAATTAATTAACGGTAGCTTAAGTACAAGTGATCATGACTTGGTCACATTTATACTGTGCAAGCAGAATAAAGTCCACACCTGTAATATATATGCTTTGTGCTTTAAAAAGGCAGATTTCACAAAGCTGAAAACAATTACGAGCCAAGTCAGCTGGAAGAGAGAATTTAGTCAGAAAATGTGAATGATAATTGGGAATCATTTAAGAACAACAACATGTAATAGATGCCTGTAAAGGCACAATCCAACAATTGAGAAAGAAGGCAGTGCTGGGTAAAAAAACAGCCCGGTTTACAGGGAAAGTGAAGGCAGGTATAAATATGTGTATGTACGGTATTGTAGAAAATTGATAAGGGAAACAAAGGGACACCAGGAGAAATGTATGACCAGCAGGGTTAAGGACAATAAGGATTTTTAACAAAATATATAAGGAACAAAAAGAATCCTAACAATGGTATTGATCCATTATTAGACTGAAATGTTCAATAAATATTTCTGTTCTGTGTTTGACGGAAAACCAGATGATAGTCTCATCATATGGTGATACTATTGCTGTGGAAAGTAAGTTATGTCTGGAAAATTTTAAGCAAAAGCTTCTAAAGTTAGACATTTTTAAATCAGCAGGTCCAGATAACAGATAACAGGTCCAAGAGTTTTAAAAGAGCTGGCTGAGGAGCTCACTAGACCATTAATGCTGATTTTCAGTAAGTCTTGGAGTACTTGGGAAGTTCTAGAAGATTAGCTTTCTTCCAATGTGCCAATATTTAAAAAGGGTAAATGGGATGACCCAGGAAATTATAGGCCTGTCACCCTGACATTAATCCCAGGCAAGATAATGGAGTGGCTGATATAGGACTTGATTAATAAAGAATTAAAGGAAGGTAATGTAGTTAATGGAAATCAACATGCATTTATGGAAAACAGATTGTGTCAAACTATCTTTTTCTATTTTGATGAGATTAGAAGTGTCGTTGTTACAGGGAATAGTGTTGGTGTAATCTACTTAGAATTCTGCAAGACACTGGACTTGATACTGCACAACGTTTTGATTAAAAACTAGAATGATATAAAAGTTACATGGCACACATTAAATGGATTAAAAAAACCGGATAAGTCTCAAAATATAATTGTAAATGACGAAACATCATCAAGAGGATGTGTTTACAGTGGGGTCCTGCAGGGATTGGTTCTTGGCCCTACACTATTTAACATTTTTATCAATGACCTGAAAGAAAATATAAAATCATCAATTTTCACGACACAAAAATCTGGGGCATGGTAAATAATGAAGAGGACAGGACACTGATTCAGAGCCATCTGGATTGCTTGGTAAACTGGGTGCCAACAGTATGCGTTTTAATACGGATAAATGTAAATGTATACATCTAGTAAAAAACTTAGGCTATACTTACAGATTGGAAAACTCTATCCTGGAAAGCAGTGACTCTGAAAAAACATGGGGGTTCCGGGGGATAATTAGTTGAACTTGAAATCCTAATGTGACACCATGGCCAAAAGACCTAATGCAAGCCTGGGATACATAAACAGAGGACTCTCGAGTAGGAAGAGAGAGGTAAAATAACCTCTGTTTGGCACTGGTGCAACTGCTGATGGAATACTGTGTCCAGTTCTGGTGCCCACAATTCAAGAAGGATGTTGATAAATTGGAGAGGGCTCAGAAAAGAGCCGTAAGAATAAGGATTAGAAAACATGACATAGTGATAGACTTAAAGAGCTCATTCTGTTTAGCCTAAGAAAGTTAAGGGGCAACTTGATTACAGTTGTATCTACATGGGGAACAAATATTTAATAATGGATTCCTCAGTCTTGCTGAGAAAGGTATAATACGATCCAATGGCTGGAAGTAGAAGTTAGACAAATTCAGACTGGAAATGAGGCGTAAATGTTTGACCGTGAGGGTAATTAACCACTGGAACAATTTAACAAGTCATGATAGATTTTCCATCACTGAATTTTTAAATCCAGATTGGATTTTTTTGAAAAGAGCTGCTCTAGGAATTATTTGAGGGCATTTCTCCGGCCTGTGTTATTCAGGAGGTTAGACTAGATGATCACAGTGGTTCCTTCTGGTCTTGGAATCTATGAATCCATGTAGGGAATGGGGAGGGATTCCCCCTATTTGTAGGGATGTCCCAGTCCCAAGCTGGTCTGGGGGGAATCTCTGGCATGACAGAGACAGACAGATAGGCAAATTCCAGAGGCTTTGCACCTCCTGGCCAGCTCAAATCAGGATACAGGGACCCTCAGTGCAGCTGGTTCCACTAACATTTCACATTCAGACATCACCTGGAGACACACAGCAGCTGTATGGAGCACAAAGGGCATGCATGCCGAGCCAGACACAGGTCCAGGAATTCAGTACCTGGGCAGCAGTTGCACCTGCCTCGTGGCCACAGATTATCATCCATCCTCTAGGAGAGCAAGAGAGGAGCTATAAGGAATGTGTGGCCCAAATGCAGCCACTCCCCACCTAATCTCCAGGTTGCCAGACTGATAGCACAGGGCTTGGTAGCTTAGTGCATAATGTCCAGAGCAGAACTCTGGTCCTATCTCTCTCAAGCTGCAAAGGGAGTTAGCTGTGTTGCTACCCGGGAGGCTGAGGGCTGGTGGTCAGGCTGGAAATGGGGATTCTCTCCCAGACCTAAGCTGGGTACAGGGGACAGGTTACTCACTCAGATCCAGCTCCTACTTGCCCTCAGCTGGACACTGACGACCGGCACAGTGGTGTCAGGCTTTCCTGTGCTCAATCCTGGATGCTCACTGTGTCACTGCAATGTGATCAACAGTGCTGCTCAGCCAGCAGCTTGAGGCAGATTAATGCTCCCAGCCCAAGCGCCTTAAATTTGAATCAGGACACGAAGATGACTCAATGTCACCTCATCCCTCACCCAAGTCTCAGGTCTCACTAACTCCAGGTGAAACTGAGCTATTCCTTTATCCTTCTGAGTGATGACAGGGCGCTAGGCTAGGACACAGTCTGTCATAGCCAGATGGTGCATTAGCAAAGCACCCTACATGAGGGCTCCTCACGCATCTGTTCTGTCTCTCCCCTCAGCCCTCTAGGAGACTTTCCCTGCCAAACATTTAACCAAGAACTAACATGAAGATTCCACTATGTTTGTAACTTCCCTGCAAGCTCCAGTTGGAGATAGCCCAGTTCAGACAACAGCCCCTGCTGTGCAGCTGGTAAAAGAGCAGAGAGAAACAGCGAGAATAGCTCAGCAGCTGAAGAGGTGGCTACACTGAGTTTGGGTAAGAAAAGCTCCTGTTGGGATGGCCGCCTGCAAAGGGATAGCTACAGCGCACCTAGAGAGTTTTCCTGACAGCCATCACTAATACAGTCAATACCAATACATCCTGTGGGCGAGTGACACGATCTGGCAAGACTTCAAACACTCAGGCTCACTTGGTACAGACATTAATGAGCCTGGGACACTTTAAAAATCTGGATTTGTCACAGCAACCCGGGCTTAAAGTCCGCTCTGTCCTTCCTGTTTTAGAAGGAACGGGCTGCCAGCCCTACCCCAGAGCTGGCTGCATTTCATATTTAGCACCTTCCCACCAAAGAACACTAATCCTGAAATAATAAGGCTTTTCCAGAGAGGAGCCAGCACATGGTCTGCTGCCCCCTGGAACATCAACTGACCTCTCCAATCCTCTTACAGCCAACAAGCCAGGCTGGAAGACCAGGAGCCCTGCTGAAGTGACCTCTGCAGAGTGCCAAGGCTACTAGGTAACACAGGGCAGCTACAGAAGGCACAAGAGCAAAGGACAATGCATAGGAAGTCCATCAGAGGAATGCAGACAGGAGATGACCCCACTGCTTGGAACGGCTCACCCTCAGGAAGGAGTTCTGGCTGCAAAACTGCAGAGCTGTCCCTGTACCCAGCCCGGTCTTCACCCTCTAATTGAATCAGAGTTACACAGCAGTAACTCTGGAACAGGACTGAGGCATCAGGGCTTATAGCTCAGATCCTGCTGCAGCCCTCACACCAAGAGGAACCCTTGGCAGGTGCATTTTTGGGCACCAGTCAAGCATTCAAGATTGGAATGAGTTTCACAGCTGGAGATGGGTCGAGCAGAGCAGATACCAATACAGGGATCCAGTCCCCTCAAGTATCTTCTTGCTGGGACAAAGAGACTCCCTTCCATCCTCTGCAGCAGCAGTGCCCAAAAGAACCACCAAGGGTACATTTACTACCCAATACAAGACAGAAGCTGAGCCTCCATTTCCAGGGAATTAGTAAAGATCTGGGGGTTAATGTTCATATTTAGGCTAATGTCACATGCACCACATGCCCCGTCTCCTGGAATGGGGAAGCAGCGCCTCGACCCCAGGGCACCGGAAAATGCCAAGATGGGTCCCAATAGTCTGGACACAGACCGGGAGAAAGGCCAGGAAGTTTAATTGACTTCATATTTATTTTCACAAAGACTGTACAAAATTCATATAAAACTCTGGTGCGGGGATGGGCTATGACATAGATCCAAAAAATAATTCCCATGCGACCCCACCAGCTTCATAACTTACAAGGAAATGGATGAGCTACAGACAGCCAGGAGCCCTGGGGAGGGCAGGGAGAGAGAACAGGAGACAAAGCAACACATGAACAGAGGTATTCACAGCATGGACGTAGGAGGCCCCTTCCCTAGGAGTAATGGCAGCAGCAGGGGCTTGGGTCCACGGAGCTCAAAGGCAGATATAGATTCGGGTATTTACACTATCTCACATATTAACAGCTTTACATGGTAACAAAAAGATTTAGGGGATTTTGTTTGGGGGGGTTTTTTGTATAAAAAAAGCACCAAGTGTCCAAATAGAAATAACACAGGCCTCCACGGGGGCTAGAATCTGAGGACAGACTGGGCACCAGCAGCGTCACCGGCTGATGTCTCGGCTAGAGTCCCACACTTTTGTGCTTGGCTCTGTTTTCAGCATGTCGAAGAATGGGTGTTTCAGTGCCTCGGCCAGAGTGATGCGCTTTGACGGTTCATACTCCAGCATGCTCTCGATGAGGTCGAAGAGATGGTGGTGGTCCTCAGCCTCAGAGGTCAGGTATCTCTGGGGAGATGAGGGGGAGAAGTCAGGGAGAAAGACGAAGCGTGGCCCGCCACTCTCGCTGCAGCACAGCTGGGAGCTCCCAATACACTTCCGGGGCAAAGAGCCCAGTTAGGGCTCAGGACCTAGAAGGCTCCAAAGTTGTGGAGCATTCTAATGAGCATATGTTGTCCAGTTCTCATCTCTCCTTCACAGGCACCTCCCCCAGGGCTTCTTAGCCTCCAACCCCCTTCCCAGTCTTCTGGCTAAGCTCCCCTCACTACCTTTTCCATTTCCAGTCTCAATCTCTAACTCAGTTCCAGGTTCCATCAAGAAGCCATGTGGACAGAGCCTTTCAGTGGCTCCCAGCAGGCCATGTTCACAGCTCTGCTGGCTACACAGAGTCCAAATTCTCAGGAGCTGTGGCAGGCATTAAGAGTTCCCATGGGCAGGGAGGGGTGCCCCAGCTGGGAGCACCTGCCTTACCCGCAGTGGTTTGCAGTTCTCACGGACATAGCGGCCAGCAGAGGTGTTCTCGTCCCAGTCCAGGCGACCATGGTAGAAATATTTCTGCTTCCTGCCAGAGTAAGAGGTGACACAGGAGGTTACAGCAGAAGGGACTGAGCAATGGTGGAGCTGGTGTGGAGACCCCCTGCCTCCATAGAGACTCAGCCACCCAGATTCTACGGGGCGGGGGTCACAGGCATGCTCGGCTGCTCTACTCCGGAACAGCACTGTAAACAGAATCGATTCAGTAAGCAACCCCTGAGCCCAAGCCCTGCATCATCAGGAACCACCACAGGGAAACGAGGCAAGGAGAGCAAATGGCAGGTCCTGCAGCATCCCGCCAGTCTCTCTCACCTGGTCTTTCGGATCATCCGGGAAGGAATCGGACCCAGGATCCTCTCCATCATGGCCAGATGCTCCCGGTTGTCATGAGTCTGGAAGAGAGACAGATTGGCCCAGCTCAAAAAGGGATGGCATGAAGCAGACTCGGACTCCTGCACAGCTCTGGGGATTGTCCAGCTCACTGATGTTAGGATGTCAGCCAGTGCCCAGCGCATCGCTGACTACAGCGCCAGAGGACACCAATGATAGGGAGAACCCACTCCCAGGCTTGGATGTCCCAAAACAATAGTGGGAGACTGCCAGGATTTGCCTCCATCAGCTTGAAGCTGGCTGTGGAGCAAGGACGTGAGTCTCACCTGGAACAGGGTGAAGCCCACATAGTACTCGAAGACAATGCAGCCGATGCTCCACACATCACAGGGCTGGGTCCAGCCGAGTTCTAAGAAGCAGAGGGGTTATTACCAGAGGGAAAGAGCAGTCACTGCACAAGATCTGCAAACATCCTGTTCTATAAGCTGCTGCCAAAGGAAATTTTTGCCTTGACTGACACTCAGCATGCTCACAGCCTGTACTGAAGCCAGTGCTCTGAGCTGTGCATCTGCTGGCACTTCCAGAAAAATGGCATGGCAGGGGGGCAAACAGCCCCCAGCTCAGCAGGCAGAGCCCATGGTGCCTACTCAGTGTGATCCCTGGGAACTCAGGGGCCAGCGTCCTGCAGCCCAGCGTGCAGAGCCAGCAGTACCTACCCAGTATGACCTCTGGGGCTCGGTAGTGCCTGGTGGAGACAATGGTGCTGTGATGCTCATGATCAAACGTTGCACTGCCAAAATCAACCACCCTGATGGCCGTGTTCTTCACGCTCCGCTCATCTCGCTTCTTGGAGAGAGAGAGAGAAAGCACCAGTTACACAGGAGTTTCACCAAGCAGCCTCAGCCCCTTGCACAGCAGGGCACCACAGAAATGGATCACTCTGGAGGAGCATTGTTAGGCCTGGCACTTGTCCTTCCACTCCTGCCCACCCACAAGCGCCAAGGCTGCTCTCACCAGCTCTTGGAGCACCCTGGGGCCACTGCTGTCTGTTTACAGAAGATGCAGGCAACTCATGTGATAACTGGGCCCTGAACAGACACAGGAACCCTATCAGTCCCATCACATCCACCTCCCAGGGGCAGGAGAACAACACTGCAGAATCGTTCATAGATTCTAAGGTCAGAAGGGACCATTATGATCATCTAGTCTGACCTCCTGCACAACGCAGGCCACAGAATCTCACCTACCCACTCCTGCGAAAAACCTCTCACCTATGTCTGAGCTATTGAAGTCCTCAAATCGTGGTTTAAAGACTTCAAGGAGCAGAGAATCCTCCAGCAAGTGACCCGTGCCCCATGCTACAGAGGAAGGCGAGAAACCTCCAGGGCCTCTTCCAATCTGCCCTGGAAGAAAATTCCTTCCCGACCCCAAATATGGCGATCAGCTAAACCCTGAGCATATGGGCAAGATTCACCAGCCAGATACTACAGAAAATTCTTTCCTGGGTAACTCAGATCCCACCCCATCTAACATCCCATCAGGCCTATTTACCATGAATATTTAAAGATCAATTAATTACCAAAATCATGTTATCCCTACAGCACAATTCACTAGTCCTCCTCCCAATCCAGCTGCAAGTGCTCCCACCAGGAAAACGGGTCCCCCCTACCCCTTCCTATCCGATTGTAGGGCCAGGGGAGGCCAGAACACCTCACAGGAGGCCCTTAAGGCGAGGGCAGCCCCTTTACCTTTTCCAGGTTATAGGTGAGTTCATAATCTGAGTTCACAAAGAGGATGTTCTCGGGTTTGAGGTCCGTGTGAGTGAGTTTATTGTCATGCAAAACTGGGGAGGAAAACACGATCAGAGTCAGAGTCCATTAAACCCAGCTGACACCGACACCAGTTTGCAGTGGTCAGTGAATGTGGTTTACGTTGTCAGACACTGCTCCAGCTCAGGATGCGGGGGACTGGAGCTGATGGGCTCCACACAGAGCTGTGGGACACAGGAGGAGAGGGTACCCAGATCTGTGGCACCCCTCTGTCCCCATCCCACATGATTACTACTCTTGCAGAGACGGGTAAAGGAGGGTGGGTTCACCACAATACACCATTTTCCTTCTCCCGGTGGGCAGGAAGGGCTTGGCCTTGGAATCTGCAGAAGCCCCTTTCAATGATGGAGTGCCCTGGGCCTATCAGATACAAAGCTGGCACTGGTGGGGCCCAAAGATCCTCCCGCCCCATCCTGTCAGGGAGGGGAGCGGCTGCCACTCACATTTCACAGCCTGGCACACCTGGTAGGCCATATGCCGCACTTGGTGGATGGGATAGGGCAAATAGTTGTTGTCCTTCAGAAAGTCAAAGGTGCTGAGCCCCAGCAGCTCAAAGGAGATGCACATGTGGCCATGGTAATCGAACCAGTCAAACATCTGCACGCACAGGCTGAGAGGAGACACTTCTGTTAGAGACAGTCCTAGTCCTCCCCGGCCGTTCCCCACCCCCCGACAGGGCTGGGCATCTCCACAGAGCAGCCAAGACTGACCCCAACCCTACCATACTTTGAACAATGGACTCAGGACCCCAGTGTGGCAGGTAGGGATGGCATTGCCTCCCCACACCCTGCCATGGGCTGCCAGGCGGCTCCCTAGCAGCTGGAAGGCATAGGGGCTAGGATGACACTGCCTCCCTGGCTCCACCACAGCAGGACACTCACTTCTTATTCTCTGGATCCTTCTCATTGATTTTCTCCAACACGTTGATCTCCAGCCGAGCAGCCTCTTTATACTTCTCCACGTTTTTTATGATTTTTAGGGCGACGCGTGCACCCCCCCTGGGGAGAGGCAGGAAGAAAGCAAGGTCACTGCAGAGCTGAGCCCACGCCCGGTGGAAGGGGTGTCATGGACTAGCCAGGTCCAGCAGAGACTTTGGTTGGCTGGACAGTGCAGGCTGAGATGGTGGGTTTATAAGACCCACCATTATATCCCATACCATATGGGATCAGCATTGGGTCCCTACTGATCCACACTGGATTTGAACTGGAATCCAGGAGGGAGAGGGCTCATCTCCCCGCAAAAGCTCCAGCCTTTACGCACAAGTTCAACTGGTTACCCGCCCACCGCGCGAGCCCAGTCAGCACACTTACCTCCGATGATCCACACACTGCACCACTCTGCCAAACGTGCCTTCCCCTAAGGTGCTAATAATCTCATCTGAGAGGGAGAGAGAGAGAGACGGCGACATGAGGGAGTGAGCAGGACCTGGGTGCAGCGCATACACAAGGCAGAGGAGAATGCATTGCAACACCTAGCCTGCACACAGCTTGAGACACCAGTGCAGCAGAATGCTGACACCAGCTGCACAAGGCAACTTCCCTAGTTCCCTGGTATTTTGGTAACAATGCAAAATAGAAAATTAATATCTTTAACGAAAGGGGAGGAGGGAGGGAAGGGGGTTTCTCTTTAAAAACAATGAAAATAAAACAGAACAGAAAGATAAGACAGATCTGCGACTGCGATGGGAGCTTAACTAGAGAGCTAAATTATGTTACGATTCGGCTGTACATCTTTCCTGTAGCCAGTCGCCGACGCGATAGATCAGATGCCCCTCGTCGTCGTCCTCCACACTCTTGGCCCTTCTGCTGCTCTGTCGACTCCGCTGCTGGCCCAGGCAGACAGGGAATTCATCATTCACCAGCCAATCAGATTTTCAAACCAGCGCAGCAGCCAGCGTCACGCATTGGTTGGTTTGGAAATTCACATGGTTGTTTGAGGAGGGGTTGCAGGAGGAGATTCCCAGCCAATTCATACGGCACAGAGGAATATATAACGATAGGGATATTGCAAGGGAACATGTCAAGATACAACACACTAGCTCAGAAAAGAAAAAAACAGTTTGCTTTTCTTTGTAGCAAAAAAAGAAAAAAAAAAGAAAAAAAGAAAAAACCTACAAACAGCCCCACCCGAACCAGTGCAAGAGCGAAGACCAGAACAGGGGCTAGCGGAGGGAAAGGGGTAGTGTGAGGGGGCCAGCTGCTCTCAATCTTCTGGGGCTTTGGAGGGGAGCAATGCTGATATTCAGGTCCTGGATCAATGCCAAGAGAGCACACGGTTGCCACCCAAGTGTTCGGTGACCACAGGGAGAGACTCACATCAGCCCCACATCAGCCACCAAGGAAAGGCAGTGGCAGACAGCGTGCTGGGAAATCCATCACAAGCAAAGGGCCAAGCTGCCCCTGCACAGACATCCCCACCCTTTTCCAACAGCCCCCCAGAACAGCCTTCCCCACCCCAACACAGAAGGAAGAATTAAGAGGTTTACGAAGCACAACGCTGCATCCAGAACCACACAGACCTTGTGAGTAACAGCCCCAGAGGCAGATCACAGACCTCTTCATCTGCCCTCCCCTCACAGAACTGGTCCTGGAGGGGCTAACCCACAGAGAAAAGGAGCACACAGTGGAATGGGCACAGCCTGGGATGAGGTCAGATGAGAAACTTGCACCAGAGGAGAGAGAGTTCCTGCTTTCAGTTCTTCTTCAGCTAAGTAACCCCACACTTGGGAGCAAAGAGCCAGCAGCCTGGGGGCCCCATCTCCAGCCCAGGACTCCCATCCTAGTCCTGGAACAGCCCTGAACATGCGGCCAGGACACCAAGTGGAGACAGAGTATCTTGGGCCTAAAGAAAACGGAAGGCAAGCAGCAGCGTAGGCAAGAGGAAGAAGGCTGGGGACCCTATGCTGGAAAGGGCCTGCTGCCTCCATCTGAACTGACTGGTCCGCGTGCCAAACTGTTTTGCCAGAGCCCCTTGCACAACATCTTAAATAGCCAGGGCCCACCCAACAGCAGCCAAGGGACGGCTCTTTGCAGACACAAGAGCTGAGCCCCCGCAGGGACCAGGCCTCCTGCCACAGCACCACTCCAGTGGGGATGCCAGGCACTGGGGGCTGCAGGGGCCAGTCCTTCAGTCACAGCGATACTGAGCTATGTGAGGCAGGGACCATTTTATCACTTCCATGCTGCCCAGCACAGAGACCCCGCTGCTTAGTTGTGGCCCCTAAGCAGTACTATGATACAAACACCACACACAACAACGACAGTCACAGCGTCACCACCAGGGAAACAAGAGGTGGGGGCTGCACAGACCCACATGGGGTGCACTGGGCCCCGTGGGGCACACAGCTCCTCTCCTGGTTTCTCCTACTAGAGGGTGAGTAACCCAGGAGGTGCTTGAAAGCTGCCTGGGCCCATCAGGCTCAGGGCAGCCGCTGCACTGGTGCATCAGGACGGCGGACGGGAGCAGCTGCCTGCACTAGGTTTTTCTATGCATTTCACAAGCTGAGTCTGAGACTGCGTAAAAAAGTAAGTGAGTGTCCTACTTACCAAGCGCACAACCTGGGAGAGAAAGGTTACAGGGAAAGATCTGGAGTGGCAGGGTACTCACCGATGAGGAGCGGCTAAAGGACCGGCTGCGGCGCCGTCTCCGCCTGTGCTTATTACGCCGGCTGCTTTTGCAGCTCCGGTAGCTGCCGTCATGGTCCCGGGAGCGCCGGTACTCATAAGAGTGGCGGTACTCAGCTTCGTAGTAGGCTTCCCCGCGTTCACGGCTGTAGTCATTCCGTCTGTAGCTTTCACAGTAGCGCCTGTCATAGGCTCTCCTGTCTGAAGAGTGGTCGTCGTAGCTGGGGTGGGGAAGCAGAGTAATTGGAACATGATTGGGGCCCAGCTGGAAAGCAGCAGCAAGCCCCAGCTCTGTCTGAGCAGATGAAGGGTTTGGGGCTTTCCTGAGTTCAGGCTTTAGTGACTGCTCACATGCTCCCCCAGGAAGGACTAAAGCAGCTCTCCCCACAGCCCCATTGGCAATAATCCTCCAGACACCATCCTATCCTTCCTGCCTTCAGTGCACTTCCCCCCTGAGCGACTGGCAGGGGACAGCTGGTCAGTCTTTCCTCCAACCTGGGGCACCAGGGCAGTCTTGCCAACTTGCCAGGCCACTTGGCTGGCAGAAACTGAGCTGACTGCAGCTGCCTTCAGTGCAGTTACAGGGATGCAGCCAGGTCCCAGCCTGGCCCCAGCACTCACCTCCTTGAGCGAACATGGTAACTGTCTTCCCGCCGGTGCCGCCGGTCACGCTCGCTGCTGCTTGACCGGGACCGCGTCCGCCGCCTCTTGTGCTTGCGACTTCTGTAGCGCTCGTGATAGCTGCCTCGGCTGCTGCGCTCTGACGAGTGGTACCTTCTGGAGTGAGGCATCTAGATGAGAGGGCAGAACCAGCAGGTGACCCCCAGGGTGCCTGGCAGCAGAGGAAGCCCAAGCGGAACCAACCCCAGATGAGCATCACACGGAGCAGCAAGAATGAGAAATTGTCCAAAAGAGCAATGGGTCAGAAACCAACCTCCCCACATGCCCTTTTAGAAGAGGTGACAGACGCCCCCCCCGTCCCTGTCCCCCCCCCCCAGGCAGGCCCATCTCAGTCAGCAGTACAGGAGCTACCATTTCACCAGGCTAGCTGCTGCCACAGGACACCTCCCAGAGACCCATCCAGCCCAAAGACAGCAACACCAGCTGCTGCGAACACAAGCCCAAGCCCTGCCTGACTGGGGCTGTGTCTGGACTGTGCTAAGGGCTGTTGGACCACACGCTGAACTGGGATGAAGACTCCAGCTCCAGACTTTAAGGCAGAGAGCTCTCTGCCCTAAAGAGCTCCTGGGTAAGTACGACACAGTGTGTGATCAGAATGCATTACAAGGCCGGCAGGGCCCCAGGAGAGAGAGAGAGAGGCAGGAAAGAAGCTGGCTGGTCTCTGAAAACAGCTCATTTCACCCTGCAACCCATTTTGTACTGAAATCTTGTTTTTCTGACCAGGCCTCTCCCTCTCAGATTCCAAAGAGTTTCCATTCTGGGCCTACACCCATTTATCCAGCACATGGCATCGGCAGCCCCAGGAAGTTAAGCCCAGCCTCTGGTCTCAGCTCTACATCAATGGAGAGTTCATCAAAAACACCCTCAGCCTCTCCTACTATCTCCAGTCAGAGCCTCTCTGAGTGAAGGCAACTCAGGGTGAGCTTCATGGTGCAGCTGGAGGGGGCTCTCTCAAATTCTGCCTGCACAGGGATGGGTTGCAAAAGTTACAGGAACTCACTGAGCCCCTCAGTGTTCTCTGGAAGGGACAAAGCCCCAGGGACATGTCATTGAGGGGTCCAGGTGCTGCAGGCTGGAACAGTTGAAGAATACAAGCAAGTCTGGGAATCACAGGTTTTTCTTGGTTCTGGGCAGAGGGTGTGAAGTTCTGGGCACCCAGGGCAAGATCACAGTCATGTCCTCAGAGGAGCAGGGCCAGAACTAGCCAGTTCCATACCAACACGGCCAAACACTTTGCTCCCATCAAGTGAGCTTATTCTATCAGCTGAACTCAATAGTAGAAGGAAACTTTCCAAACAAGGAAAGGTGAGGATGCCTGGGCTGCTCACTCATGTCTCTGAACTGGATGGGGGGGAAGACGACTACCCAAGTGTATCAAAGGACCTCTGTGCTGGAGCAGACCCCTAGGCTGGTACACATAGACCCTCTGGTGGCAGGATCCATGCTGCTCTCTCCTTAGCAGAGTGCCTTTTCCCAACAGAAGGGTCTGTACTACTCCCCATCCCCAAGTGAAGAGGTTCAATTCCAGTGGCAGCATCTGTACGTTCCACCCCCAATCAGTCCTTCATTTCCTAATGAGCACACTGACAGCCAGCATACTCTGGAGCCCTGCCCCTTCCAAGACCCAGAAAAGCAAAGCCACCTGGGAGAGGAAGGAGGCAGGCGAATCAGAGCTCCGGGTGCTGCTGGCATCTGGCCCAAATGCCTAGTGGAAGCAGGCAAGCTCTAAGGGGAACTTCTCGGGATATTGGTGTGCAATACAGCAGCAAGCAGGTCTTGTGAACGGTCCCCATAGGACTGGTACTGCAAGGCAATCACATGCCCCTTTGGGCATGCAGACACATTCCCAGGGTAGGCCAATTAAAATGCTAACAGTGTGCACTTCCCTGATGCCTTCTTTGCTCACTGGCTCTCGAAGTACCTCACAAATATTTGCTAATTCAATCTCACATGCCCCCCACCCCTCAAATGCAGGCAATAATCATCTCCATTTCACAGATAGGGAAACTGGAGCATGGGAGAGGAGGGGGGAAGGGATGAAATGTCTTAATTGGGCAGCAGCCAGCAGAAGCTGTAAAAGGGGTGCCACTCTCAGGAACCAATACCAATTCTGAGCTAGCACGTCATATTCCCACTCACTGTCCAGTTATAAAAACCACCAGAGACTGAAATGGAAATAGCAACCAGCTGCTGCTGATCGTGGTCCCTCCAGGGATCAAGGCCACCACTGTAAACATTTATACTGGACTTTCCAGACACCACTGAATTAATCCAGATACCCCGGAAGACAGGAAAATGTCATGATTCCCATCTACAGACAGAGAAACTGAGGTACAAGGGAAGGAGATTGCCTAGGGCACAAAACAAGTGAGAGCTAGAACTAGAGCCCTCCAATCCTGGCTCCCAGACCTCTGCTCTGATCCCACCCCCGAGCCCTGCTCCCCGGCACAGTGAGCTCTGCTCAGTGCTCCACCTGGTCCTGGAAGCCCTTCACTGGATCAGGCTGCAGAGCGACCCAGATCATATGAACTCTGAGCAGCCAGCAGGGGAGGGGGGGCTGCTCCTAGAGACAGACCATAGGAAGCACCAGCACTGGGATCCCAATATTTTCAGCACTGGCACTGGAGAAGGAGAAATGTGGCCCCAGCATCTGCTCCCCACCAGCGATCACCCACACAGGCACCTGCTCCTGTCTGGGGACAGCAAGACGACAGCAGCAATGCCTGCTAGAGGCGACCACCCAAGTCTCCCTGCAGAGCTGCCAGACCCCCCCCCCCATCTTCCTGCACCCCCTCAACGGTCAGACCCCCCCAGGCTGCTAGACCCCCCCCCATCTTCCCACACCCCCTCAATTGTCAGACCCCCCTTCATCTGTCAGACCCCCCCCGGCTGCTAGACCCCTCCTCCTTCCCACACCCCCTTAACTGTCAGACACCCCCCCAGGCTGCTAGAACCCCCCCATCTTCCCGCACCCCCTCAATTGTCAGACCCCCCTTCATCTGTCAGACCCCCCCCGGCTGCTAGACCCCTCCTCCTTCCCACACCCCCTTAACTGTCAGACACCCCCCCCAGGCTGCTAGAACCCCCCCATCTTCCCGCACCCCCTCAACTGTCAGACCCCCCTTCATCTGTCAGACCCCCCCCGGCTGCTAGACCCCCCCTCCTTCCCGCACCCCCTCAACTGTCAGACCCCCCCCCCGGGCTGCTAGACCCCCCCTCATCTGTCAGACCCCCCAGGGCTACTAGACACCCCCCAAACTACCAGCCACCCTCCTTCCCGCACCCCTCAAACTGCCAGCCCCCCCTCAGCTCTCAGACCCCCGCCGGCCTGACACCTCCCCAAACTGCCAGAGCCCCCAACCATCAGACCCCAGCCCCCCCGATATCCCGCCCGGCCCCTCCCCCACAGCGAGCCCAGGCCCGGCCCGCACCCTCCTCGCCGCCAGCCCGGTGCGCTTGTCCCACAGGAAGTCCGTGTTGGCGGCCGTGGGCCCCCGGGGATCCGGGCCCCGCTCCGGCTCCTCGGGCTCCGCTCCCCGCCGGGCCCCGCGCCGGGCCCGCCTCCGCCTCCGCCTCCGCTCCCTCCAGCTCGGGGCCCTTCCGATCAGGCCGCGCGCGCTCCCGAGTCCGCGGGGGGGGGGCGCGCGCACGGCGACAGACACGGAGCCCCGCCCCTACGTGGTACGGCCTCAGTGACGAACCCCGCCCGCAGTACGTCACACAGGTGGCCCCGCCCATGGCACACGTGATCGGGTCGATTTGCGTTCCTGCGGGGGGCTGCGCTGGGCCTATGGCTCGCCCTGTGGCCGCCCCCCCCCCGCTCTAGAGCCCCCCACTTCTATAACCCCTCCCTCACTTTCCTGCAGCCCCCACCCCCATAACCCCTCCCCCACTTCCCTGTGTCCCCTACAGCCCCCCACCCCTATAACCCCTCCCCCACTTCCCTGTGTCCCCTACAGCCCTCCCCCACACTTCTGTGTGTCCCCTGCAGCCCCCCACTCCTATAACCCCTCCCCCACTTCCCTGTGTCCCCTACAGCCCCCCACCCCTATAACCCTTCCCCCACTTCTCTGCAGCCCCCACCCCTATAACCCCTCCCCCACTTCCCTGTGTCCCCTACAGCCCCCACCCCTATAACCCCTCCCCCACTTCCCTGTGTCCCCTACAGCCCTCCCCCACACTTCTGTGTGTCCCCTGCAGCCCCCCACCCCTATAACCCCTCCCCCACTTTCATGTGTCCCCTGCAGCCCTCACCCACACTTCCGTGTGTCCCCTACAGCCCCCCACCCCTATAACTCTTCCCCCACTTCTCTGCAGCCCCCCACCCCTAAAACCCATCCCCCACTTCCCTGTGTCCCCTACAGCCCTCACCCACACTTCTGTGTCCCCTGCAGCCCCCCACTCCTATAACCCCTCCCCCACTTACCTGTGTCCCCTACAGCCCCCCACCCCTATAACCCCTCCCCCACTTCTCTTCAGCCCCCCACCCCTATAACCCCTCCCCCACTTCCCTGTGTCCCCTACAGCCCCCCACCCCTATAACCCTTCCCCCACTTCTCTGCAGCCCCCCACCCCTATAACTCCTCCCCCACTTCCCTGTGTCCCCTACAGCCCTCCCCCACACTTCTGTGTGTCCCCTGCAGCCCCCCATCCCTATAACCCCTCCCCCACTTCCCTGTCCCCTACAGCCCTCACCCACATTTCCATGTGTCCCCTACAGCCCCCACCCCTATAACCCCTCCCCCACTTCTCTGTAGCCCCCCACCCTATAACCCCTCCCCCACTTCCCCGTGTCCCTGTAGCTCCCCACCCCTATAACCTGTCCCCCACTTCCCTGTGTCCCCTACAGCCCTCACCCACACTTCTGTGTCCCCTGCAGCCCCCCACCCCTAAAACCCATCCCCCACTTCCCTGTGTCCCCTACAGCCCTCACCCACACTTTTGTGTGTCCCCTGCAGCCCCCCACTCCTATAACCCCTCCCCCACTTCCCTGCAGCCCCCCACCTCTATAGCCCCACACCCCATGTCCCCTACAGCCCTCACCCACACTTCCGTGTGTCCCCTACAGCCCCCCACCACTATAACCCTTCCCCCACTTCCCTGTGTCCCTGCAGCCCCCCACCCGTATATCCCCTCCCCCAGTTCCCTGCAGCCCCCAATTCTATAACTCCTCTTCCACTTCCCTGTCCCTGCAGCCCCCTACCCCTATAACCCCTCCCCCACTTCCCTGTGTCCCTGCAGCCCCCCACCTCTATGGCCCCACCCCCACTTCCCTGTGTCCCTACAGCCCCCCATAACACCCACCCTCAATTCCCTGTTCCTTCAGCCCCTGACCCCACCCCCATGTGTCCCTCCACCCCTACTTCCCTGTGTCCCTACAGCCCCCCCCCATCCCTTACAGTCCCCCCTCCCTACAGACAGTCCCAGTTCCAACTCCACCTCCCTCTATCTTCCTCCCTACAGACCTCTCCCACCTCCGTACATACTGCCTCCCCAGGTACAGTCCCTCCACCTACCATCACTACAGCCCCTCTACTCTCACATCTACCATCCTCATGGTCTCCCAGAGCCAGCTCCCCACCCCTACTTCCCCCAAATCCCCCACCCCACTAGAGCCCCTACACCCCACACAGCTTCCACTCTCTCTCCTGTTCCAAGTTCTCCACATGTACATTACTCTTCCAGCCCCCTGACTCCAGCCTCTCTTCCACTTATATCCCCTACACTGACCCCCCCCCCCCCAAATACCTGCAGTTCACAATCCAGAGCTGGGGCCCAGAAGAAGCCCCACAGGGAGCCAGTAAGAAATCTGTACAACAGAATCTATATTGAGACATGGCTTACACTGGTATCCAGACAGAAAAAAACTAATCCAAATGATGAGAAATGAGCATAGACTTCCCATTGAAAAGCAAGGAGAGCCAGGTATTGCCATTGAGTCCTCCCCGACTGAGCTTCTCCCTCAGGAACCCGCCTTCTTTGAGGGAAGAAGCAAACCAGATTGTAAATAAAGACAAAGGGGAAGGAAGAGCATTCAGGGCTGTCACCTTCCCACAGTGGCTGCTTCTGCCTGTGGAGGGGGCACCATTCTGAGCCAGCCAGGTTAATAGCTGAGATTCCTGAGAAACAGTGGAAGCTACATGGACTTTGAGTCAGAGGAAACAAGGCCCAGCTCACCCGCTATAGTCAGCATTCAGCCACAGCTTGGAATTCTCACATTACTGTTTTTTAAAAAAGGAACCAACCCGGTTTAATGGGGTATTCTGTTTATTCCTCAGCCTATAACACAGTTTCCAGGGGGCTCACTGAAGACTCAGAGAGGGATTTGCTCCCTTCCCTTATCACAGGGACCAAAATAAGTTCAGACATTCTCTGCTATGGGCACTGTGCAATCTACCAGACAATTCCTAGCTCACTTTCCAGGAGCTGCAAATGTGGGGAGACGTTTCCGATGCTTGGATAATTCATTGATGTTCTCCATCCACGAGCACTATGGTGGGAGAGGAAGGAGGTTAGAGACACAGAGCTTAGTCTGCCTAACAAAGTGCTAAGCTAACACTGCGAGAACAACCCATTTGTACCACAAAGGCTCACAAACCAATGTGAACACTCCAGTACCCATACAGACTCAGCCTACGTCATTGATCCTGCCCTGCCAGCAAGGGGACTCTGGAATTAGTTGGTAGGGTTCTCTGGAGATAAAAATGCTACCTAGCAAGTTACTCAGGGCTTGGCTACACTTGCGAGTTACAGCCCATTAAAGGAGCCCCGGGCGCCCTAGCTCACTCCCCATCCACACTGGCAAGGCACGTAGAGTGCTCTGGCTCTGCAGCTAGAGTGCTCCTGGTACTCCACCTCGGCGAGTGGAACAGCGTTTGGTGCACCCCCGCTGGAGCGCCGCAGCACCAGTGTGGACAGACTGCAGTGCTTTCCCTACCGCGCTCTCGGGATGCGGGTTTAACTGAAAGCGCTCTACATCTGCAAGTGTAGCTATGCCCTTAGTTTAACAAATGGGCAAACTCTAGGGCACAGAAATGGAGTGATTTACCCAGGGTCACACAGCAAGTAGCGGCAGAGCCATGAGGGGGTCGGGGAGGGCAGCAGGACAGATAATTCCATCCCTGCACTGGTCGTGCCCCTGCCAGTGCACCTGTGCAGAACCTGCTCTTGTGAGGCTCATGTTAGGAAGTTAAACTACATGGGATACTTAGCGGGCCCACAGCTGATCTGAGGAGGTGGGGTTTGCACAGGCTACCCTCATCTGGGGAAAGGGAAGGGAAGCAGCAGGAAGCTCCTCACCAGGCTCTTGTTGACGCTGAGGAGGGTGGCCTGGTAATGGGTCAGCGCCTGCAGGTTCTGGGCCAGTCTTCCCAGCTCCTGAGACAGCTCGGCCACGGCCTCTTCAAAGCCTGCAAGAGACAGGTCAGAATTGCTTCGGAGCAAGAAGGGAACCCCCCACCACCTCCCTCAGCCCCCTTCACTGCGTGGGAGCCATCACCAGCCCCATCAGTGTGTGGGGCACACATCACACCCCACCCTGTGCAGGGAGCACCCCACCACCACCTCCCTCAGCCCCCTTCACTGCGTGGGAGCCATCACCAGCCCATCAGTGTGTGGGGCACACATCACACCCCACCTCACCCCACCCTGTGCAGGGAGCACCGCCCCACCACCTCCCTCAGCCCCCTTCACTGCGTGGGAGCCATCACCAGCCCCATCAGTGTGTGGGGCACACATCACACCCCACCCCGGCCCTCTCCGTGCGGGGGGGCACATCACACCCCATGCCCGGCACTAGCACCAGTGCAAACGCCATGATCTGAGCTCGGCTCCTCACAAGCGCTTTGCAGGGCGGGGGGGGCACCAGAGACTCCCCCCCCTCACCTCTCAGCCCCGCCTGGGGACCCCCGGACTCCATCCCCCGCCCCGCGCTCTGCAGCTGGACAAGCAAAGGAGACCCGGCAACCCCGCCCCCTCCCTATCCCCCCTCCGGGCCAACCGCGTCCTGCCCTGGGACCACCCCCCCCCCCACGGGCCAACCGCGTCCTGCCCTGGGACCGCCCCCCCCCCACGGGCCAACGGCGTCCTGCCCTGGGACCACCCCCCCCCCCACGGGCCAACCGCGTCCTGCCCTGGGACACCCCCCCCGGCCAACCGCGTCCTGCCCTGGGACCGCCCCCCCCCCGGGCCAACCGCGTCCTGCCCTGGGACACCCCCCCCCCGGCCAACCGCGTCCTGCCCTGGGACCGCCCCCCCCCCCCCCCGGGCCAACCGCGTCCTGCCCTGGGACCGCCCCCCCCCCCCCGGGCCAACCGCGTCCTGCCCTGGGACCGCCCCCCCCCCCGGGCCAACCGCGTCCTGCCCTGGGAACGCCCCCCCCCCACGGGCCAACGGCGTCCTGCCCTGGGACCACCCCCCCCCCCACGGGCCAACGGCGTCCTGCCCTGGGACCACCCCCCCCGGCCAACCGCGTCCTGCCCTGGGACACCCCCCCGGCCAACCGCGTCCTGCCCTGGGACCGCCCCCCCCCCCGGGCCAACCGCGTCCTGCCCTGGGACACCCCCCCCCCCCCCGGCCAACCGCGTCCTGCCCTGGGACCGCCCCCCCCCCGGGCCAACCGCGTCCTGCCCTGGGACCGCCCCCCCCCTCCGGCCAACCGCGTCCTGCCCTGGGACCGCCCCCCCCCCCCCCCGGGCCAACCGCGTCCTGCCCTGGGACCGCCCCCCCAAGGGCCAACCGCGTCTTGCCCTGGGACGCCCCCCCCCCCCCCCCGGCCAACGCGTCCTGCCCTGGGACCGCCCCCCCCCCCTCCGGGCCAACCGCGTCCTGCCCTGGGACCGCCCCCCCCCCGGGCCAAGCGCGTCCGGCCCGGGGAACCCCCCCCCCCCCCCCCCGCACACACATACACAGGGGCCAACCTTGACCCTGCCCTGGGAACCTTCTCCCCCCCCCCCCCCCCCCCGCCGCTGCCAACTGTATCAACTCCCCCCCCCCACACACACAGAGGCCAACCATGACCCAACCCCCATCACATACCCCCTGCAAGGCCAACCATGACCCCCCCAAAAACATGTGCCAACCTGACCCTGCCCTATGGCACCTTGACTGGGCCCAGCCCCCGCCCCACCACTCCCGGGCGCTGGTTCCTAGTATGGGCTGGTGTTGTGCAGGGGGGCAAATCTTTCTGGCCTCCAAGCCAGCAGCAGCCCGGGCAGGATCGTAGGGGGGACTGAAGGATCCCGTGCCACCTCTGACCCCTGTGGCTCCAGACACCCCATAGGAGAGGAGGGCAGAGCTGGGCCTGGACTCGCCTTGTCCTGCCACTCAGGGCCCCTTGCTCCCTCCATGTCCAGAGTTCATTGCCTGCAAGGGCAATACTGCGGGGGAGGGGGGATGACGCCGAGGCCCAGATGGGCACCAGCACCATCCTGTTTTTTATGGCTGGTGGGGCGGTGAGCACCGGGGGCTGGGGTGTGCGGGCTCTGCTCCCCAGGAGCCCCGGCCTGGCCTCTCCTGTGTTACAAGTGCGGCTTGTGCTGTACCTGTAAGCCCGGCGCCAGGGGGTCAGAAGAGGAGTCCCCCCCTTCCCGGACCAGTCAGCCATGGAGCTCCGATGTGTTACTGGTGGGGCCGTGCACATCTGTGTGGGGCCAGGGACGGGCTGGCCAGGATCAGGAGCTTTAGGGGAACAGAGACCTAGAATTTTTTTCTGTTGTAAATTGGGATGGCAGCCTGCAAAAGGCGAAGAAATAGGGTCTGAAATGATGGGGTCTAAATTAGCAGTTACCACTCAAGAGAGAGAGATCTTGGAGTCATTGTGGGTAGTTCTCCGAAAACATCCACTTAGTGTGCAGAGGCTGTCCAAAAGCAGACAGAATGTTCGGAACGATTCGGAAAGGGATAGATAATAAGACACCAAATATCATAATGGCACTATATAAATCCTTGGTACCCAACACCTTGAACATGGCCTGTGGGGCTAGTTGCCCCCTCTCACAAAAGATACATTAGAATTGGAAAAGGTGCAGAGAAGGGCAACAAAAATGACCAGGGGGATGGAACAGCTTCCGTATGAGCAGAGATTAAATCTGGGACTGGTTCATCTTGGAAAAGAGCCGACTAAGGGGGATATGACAGAGAGCTGTAAATCACGACTGGTGTGGGGAAAGCGAAGAGGGAAGTGTTATTTACCCCTTCACCTAACACGAGAACCAGGGGTCACGCAATGAAATTAACAGGCAGCAGGTTTGAAACAAACCTAAGGAAGTACTTCACACAATGCACCTCAGTGGAACTCATTGCCAGGGGATGTTCTTCAGGCCAAAAGTACAACCGGGTTCAGAAAAGACTGGACAAGTTCATGGGGACAGATCCATTAGTGTTTCTTACCCAAGATGAGCGGGGACCCAACCCCATGCTCTGGATGTCCCTAGCCTCTGACTTCAGAAGCTGGGACTGGAGGGGAGGGATGCCCTCTCTGTTCATTCCCTCCGAAGCCTCTGGCACTGGCCGCTATAGGCAGGCAGGACACTGGGCTAGATGGACCATTGGTCTGACCTAGTGTGGCCAGTCTTATGGTCTTCTGTCCTAGGCCCAAGGGATGCCTTGGCCTGGGGGTTCAGGGAGGGACTGGGTTGGGGGGCAGGGCTCAGACAAGCTTTCCCCTCCCCAGAATTGCAATAGGTGCTTTCACTGGGGTGTTTCAAGGACAAGGGATGGAAAGGGGTTTGTTTTTCACAGAAGGAAGCTGAGAGTCCCCTTCACGGAAAGTGCCCCCCGGCGGGGGCTGGGCACCGCCCCCCCGCTGCCCAGCAGGGGCGGGGCCCCACTCGGCACCTCCCCCCCGCTGCAGTCTCCGGGCTCCCGTCAGGGGGCAGCACGGGCCTTGCCGAGCCCCGGCTCGCCGCTGGCTGGGCCGAGCCGCCGCTGCCTGCCCGCGCTCCGGAGGATGGAGCTGCGGCTCCCCGAGCCCAGCTGACGTCTCCCCGCCTGGGCGTGTGCAACAGGCTCGCTCTGCCCCGCCGGCACCTGCCCTGGGGCGGCCATGGGGGAGCAGCGGCCGGCGGCCCCGGCGGCCCGCGGCTGAGCCCGGCTGCGGGGCAGGGAGCGGAGCGGAGCGCCCCCCTCGGGGATCCCCGCGCCCCCGGCAGCATCCCCCGCCGCGCCCCCGAGCTGCGGCCGCCTCCCACCCGCCGGCTCTGGCTGCGGCCAGCATGTGCCCAGGGGAGCCGGGCCGGGCGCCCGGGCAAGGGCGTTTGAAGGGAACCTGAGCAGGGCGCTTCCCCGGCAGGATGGAGGCAGCGCCGGGCACGGAGCCCCGGGACGGGGCGCGCAGGGCGCCGGGCGCCGACCCGCGGGACAAGCCCCTGGCGCTGGACGGGGAGGCCCCCGGGCGCCCCGAGGGTAGCGCGGGCTCTGGGCCAGGCCAGCCGCCCCGCGCAGTAACCCCCGCGGAGGCGCCCGCCTCGCAGCCCGGAGCCGGCAAGGCGGAGGCGGCGGAGCAGATCCTGGCGGACGCCGAGGACCCCGCCGCGCTGGCCGGCACCTTCGTGCAGCGCCAGCTCGGGGCCATGCTGCAGCCCGCGGTCAACAAGTTCTCGCTGCGCATGTTTGGCAGCCACAAGGCGGTGGAGCTGGAGCAGCAGCGGGTGAAATCGGCCGGGTTCTGGATCATCCATCCCTACAGCGACTTCCGGTGAGAGGGGCCCCGGCACCTGCTAAGGACCCACCTGCTAGCCGGCCACCCCCGTCCCCATCCTCCCTAGCCAGCCGCCCAGTCTGGCCCTACCCAGCCACCCCTTCAGCGACTTCAGGTGAGAGGGGCCCTTGCCCCTCCTGACCCCAGCCAAGCCCCGGTCCTCCAGCTGATACACAGGGCGGTCAGGTTGCATGCATCCCTGCCCATCCCCGTGCAAGGCTGTCTGCCCAGCTCCCCCACCATGTCCTCCCTCCTGCCAGCCTGGGGCTGGCGCTGTCCTGGGTGCTGACTGTGAGGCTGCAGGCTAAGCCTGGCCTTCCTCTGCTGGAGTGGGCCCTGCTCAGCCCCGGGGATGGGTCCCGGTGGCTCATAGGTTGAGGTCTCAGCGGAGTGAGGGGGCTGCAGTCTGTCTTCCCTGGCCCCCGTGGCCCATACCCTCTGCTCCTCCAGCCGCTGCTCCCTTGGGCCATGAGCATCCGTCTTCTATTCGTGCTGGTGCTCTGGGGCCTGCAGCCCCGGCCCCATTTTGTGGGGGAGGTGATGTGGGGCTAACCCGGATGTCAGGGTCCTCTCACCAGGCTGGGGCACCTGAGCCCTACAGTGCTGGTAGGAGGCCAGGGGGTGACATCCCAGGGATGGCTGGGCAGTGAGCTGGGGCAGGGTGGGGGGGAAGGCTCTGTTCCCCAGGAAACCTGGAGGAGCCCTTCCTCAGCAGCTTGTGCTATTCCTACAAGCCAGGCACCAGGGTCCCTCCTCCCCAGACCAGTCAGGAAGCTCAGTCTTGTCACCAGGGTCCCTCTACCTCCAGGTGGGAGCAGGGCAGCAGCTGGGAGCTGTAGGGGAGTTGGGGACTAAGAACTGACAGGACACAAATCCAATGCCATTCGCTTTGCTGTGCAGGAAGTTTCTATTTCCAAGTCCTCACTATCATGAGCCTTCCCTGCACCCAGACTCACCAGCATCACTGGGCCACTGGGTTTTACCCCAAGGAGGCCACACCTAGAGTGGTCCCTCTGTTATTCTTGGGAACCCCTTTCAGGCAGGCCCGGTGTGACCCTGGGAGGCCAGCTGATCACCAGAATCAGAAACTCCCCTGCTGCCCAGAATTCACCCCCTGCCCCTTCTCCTTGGAAGGATTCCTGTCCCTGACTTTCCAGGGACGGGCTCTGTCCACCACATGGTTAGTCCTCCCCTCTTGCACTACTCTCCAATAAGGCAGGGGCTAAAAGTAACATGCAGAGAGGCCAGGGGACTGACTGGGTTGTGCTTCTGCTGCCCAGCAATCGCTCTGCTTTAGCATTTTCCAACCCTATAGAATCCCAGGCTAATTCCTCTGGCAGCAGGACATGGGGTATCCCACGCTCAGCCCTTGGGAGTGACTCAAACCCTCCTACTCCTGCAGTCCCAAGTGTTCCAGCAACCTCTCCCATAGCTCACTCCTGCATCCATCTGAGCCTGGCAGTGCTTCGTGTATGGACAGGGCAGAGCTTCTAGGTAGCTGGGCCGAACCGACCTCAGTCACCGGACACCTGTGCACCCCCAACAGAGGAAGACTGATCCTTCTGTCTGCCTCTGAGTAGCCCTTCTCTCTTGCCAGTGGACTAGGAGCTGTTTTTAATTTGTGAATGTACTGAGGAGTCACACCACATCCAAGGAGATTAACTCTTGTCCCAGCTCTAGCAGAAGGGGCGCCTGCAGAGCCCTCCCTCAGCAGGAATGGCTCTGCTGTGCAGGCTGGTGGTGAAGATGTGCTGGGAAGGGCAATGTGACCATTTAGCGCAGGGTGTGTGGCAAGAAGGTAGGCGTTGTGATGGCAGGTCCAGGCACACCATGTCCCTGGGATCTCCAGGGTATTACTGGGATGTCTACGTGGTGGGAAGGAATTGGATGTCACAGGGTTGTTGAGTCACATAGGATGGGCTTTCTCTATGGGGGATGAAGATGCAAGACGTTAATTTCTAGTGGAAAATTATGCCACGGTCACTGTGACCCAGCACAAGACTAGCACCTGAGTCCCGTTGTGAAACTGAAAGTAGCCTGCTCAAGTGTAGGTGTAACCAGGGGTCCCCCTGCAGAGCCAGGCAGTGCCCGGAGGCCCTGATTTTCAGTGATGCTAAGGATCCTTTACACTGCTCCAGCAGAGTGCGAAGGGCCATACAGCAGCCATGTGTTACATGTGCACCCCTGTAAGGGCCTCAGCGTAAGTGAGAAGGCCCCACGTTTACAAGCTGCAGCTCCTGTGAAGTCATGTTCCCTGCAGCTCTGCCTGGTGAAGGTGACAGGGTGACATGCAGGGGGGCTGGTAGGTAGCTGTCCAGGTTGGATTACGCTGATGTTGTTTATTATCTGCATTATGGTAGCAGCTGAGACCAATCGAGATCATGGCCTCATTGTGCTGGGCGCTACCTGACACAGAATAAAAGACGGGCTTTGCCCTAAAGAGCTTACAAGGTAAATCTGAGACAAGAGGCTCCAGGTGGGTTTGGGCAGTCAGCAGGAGGGGACTGGGAGAGGAAGGACAAGGTTAACTCGGTGAGCTTGTGTATGGCATTTGTCAGGGGCCAATGAACTGGGGCAGATGACATTAACCGCTCCATAGCCAGAGTCCTTCGGGGCTGGCACTCCTAGCAAAGTACTCATCAGTAGGAAAGCTCTTGACTGCAGCTGGAAAGTCCCCAGAGTCGTGGCTTGGAAAGGGTTAACCCAGCATACAGCGTGGCCCCCAGAGAGGCATTAGTGACCAGCGCTAATCCTCAGCTTCTGACTGTTGGTTTCTCCTGTTAGGGAAATTTGGGGCCCCACCACTGTTAGCTCTCGAAAGCCTCTCTCTCCCTGCAGGAGGCTGGACTGTCAGTGAACTGAGTTGGCACCTGACTGTGCAACCCAGACACCGGGGGAGCTCTCTGGCTCTGACTTTAATTTGTTCCTTTAAACTATTCTTGCCTACAGGGCCAGAGACACCTCACGCCCATATGGACACTGGTCATGAGGGCTGGATGCAGTTCTGCTGGTCACAGGGAGAGTGGGAGTGTGAGCTGGCCAGGTTACAGCAGAGAGAGGAGGAAAGGAGCCACATGGGGCTGGGAGGAAGGAGCAAAACTGCCCTTGATTTCTTCCTGTGAATGATTGTGGACTCCTCCATTACTCAGGGCCTGTCATGGGGGTCCAGGTCTGCATGGTGGAGAGGGGAAGGGGTATGTGTGTACCTCTGATGGGGTGTCAGAGTATGTTTGTCGCACTCTGTGGGCCTGTCTGAGCCTGGCTCCCTCTCTGTGTAGCTTGCCAGAGGATGTTGTGAGGGCCAAGACTATAACAGGGTTCAAAAAAAGAACTAGATCAGTTCATGGAGGATCGGTCCCTCAATGGCTGTTAGCCAGGATGGGCAGGGATGGGGTCCCTAGCCTCTGTTTGCCAGAAGCTGGGAATGAGCGACGGCGGATGGATCACTTGGTGATTCCCTGTTCTGTTCGTTCCCTCTGGGGCACCTGGCATTGGCCACTGTCGGAAGACAGGACACTGGGCTAGATGGACCCTTGGTCTGACCCCGTCTGACCGTTCTTATGTTGTGCTTGTGCAGAGCACTGGGTTGTGTGTTTTTTCCCTGGCATGTGCAGGTGGAGTCCTTGGCATGGTCAAACCCTCCAGAGCAATCGTCTGTGCCAATTGCTGGTCTACCAGCCAGGTTCAGCAGGTGGAATCCAAGCCCATTGGTTTCAGGATGGTCCCCCCTGCATGGGGCGCACAGGCCCAGCTGCTGGTGTCCTTGTCTTCCAAGTCTCTGCTGCCAGGCAAGGGCTTTTCTGAAGTTCTGGTCCTTGGTTTTTGAGCAGAGCCCTTCCCTCCACCATGAGCATCATGTGACACTTACACTGGGCCCTTGGCTGGAGTTCTCCTGAGCGGGAAGCATTGTTCCCTCAGACGGTTGGGAGATGGGCCCTGCCCTGCGTTAGAGGCTGGGGCAGGCTGCGGTATGGGGTATGGGAGAGACTGACGAGGTTAGGAGTGTTTGGTTAGAGAGGGGCTGGATAAGGTGGTGGCAGCAAAGCGAGAGTTTTACAACACGATGGATGTGATGCTGCATGTCAGCCAGGCCCCTCCCTACCTCCGTGTAGCACAAGCGCAAAGGACCAGGCAATGAAACGCAAAGGCAGCAAACTCCAGATTGATCCAAGGAAATATTTTTCATGCAGTGTGTGATTAACCCATGGAGCTCACTGACACAAGAGCTCACTGAGGTTTAGCAAGATTGAAAAAGGTCAGACATTTCTGTGGAGAATGAGAACATCCACGGCCCCACTTGAGTGTGTTTAGAGAGAGAATTTTAGGGTGTAATCCAACCTCTAAAAGAGTCTATTATGGGGGTTCTTCCCCCTTCCTTTGAAGTATCTGGCCACTGTCAGAGAGAAGGGTGGGGTGGATGGGTCTTCTGGCGGTGTCTCCGGTGGATTAATCTCTCTCTCCACTTCGCTCCTGGTGTCTGTCTCAGGGAGGAGCTAGTTTGGGTTTCTTTTCTTTCCCCTGTTCTGAATGTGGAGTTGACGTAGGACACGGTTGCCCCACAGAGAAATCTCCTCCATGCCTGAGAGGCAGCCATCGTGTGGGATGAAATCACACAGCCAGCTACTCTTGGGCATTCAGGTGGGGGAGCCAGAGCATGTCAGGGCAGAGGCAGAAGAGAGATGTGCGAGGGGCACTGGCGAAGGGCTCTGCCAGCGGAGGGGTGAAGCTCTCTCACTGTGTTAGCCCCTGGCTACTGGCCAGTCTTGTTCTGCACGTCCCCCGAGGCTAGGGTGTTGACAGAACCTTCCAGAACCAGCAATGTTCTCAGCGCATTCCCCGTCTCGCAGTGGGGACCCCCCACCAGCACACGGCCCAAGAGCTGAATAAGAGCAATAGTGGGAGGATGCTTGTCCCGCTGGAGACCAGCTCAGTGGGGGCAGGACGTGGCTGGAGGGAGCTGGAGTCCCAGCCACATTGACAGGGGCTACCGCAAGACGGTTTCTGTCATGGACTCCCTGGCTTTCCAGGGAAGAAAGGGCTTTGGGGAGGCATGCAGGTGGCAGCAGCCAGGAACTGAAATGAATAAACTAGCAGCAGAAGTCGAAGCCCACACTCAGGGGCAGGGCTCTGCCTGCCTGGGGCTGAGGGTTTAGAACCTGTCCTTCTGTACTCATACCACTTGCTGCTTGTTCCTCATCAATAAAAGACTTGCTCGAACCAAAGGCCCCTTTAGATCCTCTCAGAGCCTTTGCCGGGATCCCGAGCCTGGCTCTGGAACTGCGAATGCGGCACTCCTGCCTGGTTGATTGGTGCGGTGGTGGCATCTAAAGACCATAACCAAGATCATGGCCCCATTGTGCCAGGTGCTGCCCAGACACAACATGAGAGACTGTCCCTGCCCCAGAGCCCCGGCAATCTGAATGGATCCGACACACGGGCTGAGAAGAGAAACAGAGGCCCTGACCAAAGCCACCCTGCAGATCAGTGGCAGAGCTGGGGTCTCCTGAGGCCCAGCGCGCTACCCAGAAGTCTCTTCTCCTCTGCTGATGCTGGCCTTTCCCCTCAGTGGCTCAGAGCTCCACCTGAGAGATTCACTGGAAGAGGCATCTTCCAGTGAATCTTCTTATACCTTATATCTTCTTATACCCGGTTTTAAATATTTTTTGTAAGGGCTGAAGCCAAGGCCCTGGGGAAGGTCAGGGCAGGAACCCATTAAGACAGGCCGGCCCCCTGTGGAGGTCACAGCCTGCAAAGCCTGATGCATCCATGTGCCTGCAGAAGCCTGGATTCTAGTCTCTTCCCCAGAGCAGCTTGGCTTTGCAGAGTGAATTCATCTGGCACCGGCACCACCTCTCCAAGGTGAGTTAGTGGGGCTGTAGCACATGGTGGAAGGTGAGTCCAGCAAGGGAAAAACCAGGCTGAGAATTGCAGGAACCTCCCGTCTCCGAAATCCAGAGCAAAGCCCAAGATGCCCGGGCACAAAATTGGTGCTATAGGAGATAAAGGGGCACCCCTCTGACCAGCGCAGAGCACACCCTGCAGCATCAACTGCCAGGATGCTAACCACTCCCTCTGGCACCCGAGGAGCACCGTGCCCAGGCCTGGGTGGGACGCAGCAAGGGGTGTCACTCTCCCGACTAGTGCGGCTCTTTGGCCCTGCGGCTTGTGCTGCTTCCTCTCACCCATCTCCTGGGCAGCGGGTTGCCCTCTGGCACGGGGAGGGCGCTGGCTGCAGACACCCCTCAGCCCAACAGAGGGACGGCAGGAAGGTGCATCTCCTGTAGCCCTCAGCCCCCATCTCTGCCTGCATGGCCACACTGTGCTCAGTACCCCAGCCTCTTCATGGCTCTGACCATGAGGAAGGCTTTGGGAACCCACACTCACCCTGACCCAGAGGGTGCTGCAGGGCCCCCCTTCCTGGCCCTGGAGCCCTGCCCTTCCCATCCTACTTGTGTAACCAGAGAGCTTATTCTAAACCCTGTAAGCCCCTGTGGGCAGTGATAAGGAACCAGGTGCCGGTGGGGAGACGCAGAGCCCCCGCCCCCCATCAATGCTCAGGGGCACTCTGGAGGGCCAGAGCCAGAGCTTCCGGGGAGGAAAGAACCTGGGACCCTCTGTGCTTGGCCACTTGTGCCTGGGCACTTCAGCAAAAGCAAATTGCCCTGAAGCGCAGAAGCGGAACCCAGTGGGGACTCTTTTATCCTCCCCCTCCCTCCACCCCACCCCCAGCTACACCCACGGGCTACACCCTCGAGCTCCCTCCTGGAAGTTAGGGCTGGCACAATAGGCGTGCGGGGTGCTAGGGAAGAGGGAATTTTGATCCTTGAGCTTCAACCCCATGATCCCAGACAGAAAGGGACAGAATCTATCATCTGAGCTCCAACCCCAGCTCTGACACCGCTTCCCTGGGTGCAAGTCCCATCCCCCCTCTGGGCTCAATCTGCCCATCCATGACCCTGATCCGCCTGCCTGGTGGGTGCCTGAGGTGCCAGGAGCGAAGGTTTGCACGGGGACGCTGGGAGGTGTAATCTCTTTACTCAGTGCTGTTGGGTAAAGCACCACCAGGGAGGGTCTCCGTACCCTGCCTCTTCATCCACGGGAGGGATCTCCTCTCCCTGGGCTGGCAGGACTCAGCCTGACACCCTCCCCAGGGGGAAGAGTTAGTTTCCACAGGGGCTCTCCATAAGGCCCCCACTCTCGATAGCCTAGGCATCATCTTTGAACCCGAGCTCTCCTCTTCCTCCTTCACCGGCAGAACTGGCCATCACCATCTCAGCAACACTTCCTGGGGCCTTGCCTCCCCCCTCCTGGACTCCTCCCCCTGGCCTTCAGCCCCTTTCACAGGGACTATTGCAACTCTCTTCTGCCAGGCTCTCCAAGCTCTGGTCAGCAGCATGGGCACAGCAAGGTTACCCCTTCGCCACTCCACCCTCTCCCTTCTGGGTCAGAATCACCCTCACTGTTTTCAGAGCCTAGCCCAGGGCTAGGGAATGGATCTGGCCCACCTGTTCCTCGTTAATAGCTGCACCAAAGACAGCCGGGCTCTATACAGATCTGCTCTCTTGTGAAGAGAGGAAGGCAGGAGATAGGAGAGGACGCTGGGGCAATGGCTGTGATGAGCAGGGGGAAGGGTTTGGGCCTGGAAGCTGCTGTAAGCAGATGGAAAAGGCCTGGGAACTCCTGTGGAGATAAAGAGCAGGGCAAGATGCCAGGTGGAGAGGGAGGCCAGCCCCCATGATGGGGTGGTGGGGGTGGTGGAGGATACTCCTTGTGGAGTTACTGAATGAAAGGGAAACTGAGGCAGGGTGCTACAGAGCCACCCAAGGCCATCAGATGCACTTGGCAGGCAACCAGTGCTGTTACAGAGCCCCTCAGATGCTGGGTCTCTGTTCTCTTCTCACCAAGCTTTGGCTGTCTTGTGCCTTCATGGATCTCCCCACTGTTTGGGCAAGAACTTTCCCCTCCACAGCTCGTACCATCAGGCTCAGCCACCCTATCCCTTGCTGCCTCAGCAGCTCCTCGGCTCCTTTCATAGCCATCTGGAGCCTTCTCTCTCTCCTTCCCTGCCACTGTGCTAATTCCTCTCCCCTTGGGATCTCGGGCTGGGTGCAGACTCAGCCCCTCTGTGCTCTGGTTGTTTGGGGGCACGAAGGTTGGGATTAGAGCTGTCTGGCCTGGTGTGTTGTGTCGCCCCCGCAGATGGCTGGCGAGCTGCAGCTTGGAATGACAGGCTGCTCTCAGCCCTCCCAGGTGGAGAGACAAATGGGGAGAAGTGTGTGTGCATGTGTGTGCACGCACGTGTGCATCCAGTCTCTATATCTGTTTGGGGCATGGGCAGTGGGAGGAGGGTATCTGTCCGTGTCCATGCATGCACATCCCGTTTCTATATCTGTTTGGGGCATGTGCACGCAATCTTCAGGGGGTTTATAGAGTCCAAGGCCAGAAGGGACCTTGCTGATCAGCAAGTCTGACATCCTGTGTCACGCAGGCCATGGGACTTCCCCAAATCGGTTCCTGTTGGATCTACAGCCCGTTTTTTTAATTTGAGTATTTCTGGTGATGGAGAATCCCCCACAGCTCTGGGTAAATTGCCCCAATGGTTAATTACTCTCACTCTTAAACATTTGCACTTTATTTCCAGACTGAATCTGTCTCGTTTCAACTTCCAGCTGTTGGCTCGTGTTAGACTTTTGTCTGCTAGACTGAAGAGCCTGTGATCAAATATCTTGTTCCCCAGGAAGGTACTTACAAACTGTGAGCAAATCACCCCTTAAACTTCTCTCTAAACAGATGGAGCTCTGTCACTGTAAGGCAGGTTTTCATGCCCGTTCATCATTCTCATGGCTCTTCTCTGAACCCTCTCCAGTTTAAACTGATACAATTTGTCATGCAGGTTTAGCTACTAGAAGGAGGTTTTCATTCTCTCCCTCCCTTTCTCCTTCCCTGGCTCCATTCCCCATCTCCTTTCTCATTCCCCTGCTCCTCTGTCCTCTGCTTCGTGCCCGCTCTCCGTTCCTCCCGCAGGTTTTACTGGGACCTCATCATGCTGCTGCTGATGGTGGGGAACCTGATCATCCTGCCCGTAGGCATCACCTTTTTCAAGGATGAGAACACACCGCCCTGGATTGTCTTCAACGTGCTCTCGGACACCTTCTTCCTGGCTGACCTGGTGTTGAACTTCCGCACGGGCATCGTGGTGGAGGATAACACGGAGATCATCCTGGACCCGCACACCATCAAGATGAAGTACCTGAAGAGCTGGTTCCTGGTCGATTTCATCTCCTCCATACCCGTGGATTACATCTTCCTCATCGTCGACCTGGAGACTCAGGTGGACTCCGACGTCTACAAGACGGCGCGGGCCCTGCGCATCGTGCGCTTCACCAAGATCCTCAGCCTGCTCCGCCTTCTGCGCCTGTCCCGCCTCATCCGCTACATTCACCAGTGGGAGGAGGTGGGACCGCCAGGGGAAGAGCGTTTGGGGGTCCCTGCCCGGAGGGATCAAGGGGGGCTTCAGAACCCCTGGCCAGGGGAGGGGCATTTTGTGGACCTGTGGCTGGGAGGAGCTTTGGAGGGGGGTTAAGGGGCATCTGGGGGCTCCCTGTCCCCCGCTGCGAGTACCTGGAGAAGAGAGCTGGCTTTTCACAGTCTTTCTCCTGGCTTATCCCCTTGCTCAGATTTTCCACATGACCTACGACCTGGCCAGCGCCGTGGTGCGGATCTTTAACCTCATCGGCATGATGCTGCTGCTGTGCCACTGGGACGGCTGCCTGCAGTTCCTGGTGCCCATGCTGCAGGATTTCCCTGCGGACTGCTGGGTCGCCATCAATCACATGGTGGTGAGCACCCCGCCCGGCTCTTCTGCTCTGAAGCCTGAGATTCCCCAGGCTCTTCGTGTCTCCCTGAATTTGCTGTCCACTGGGGTGGGGCCGTCGGGCTCCAGCCTGTCCCTTCCTTGTGGTCTCTGCTCTCCTCAGCATCTGTCATCCCATTCTGGTTTAAGAGACCCCTGCGGCAGAGTGGTGCCATCCGCTGCCCTGGTGCTTGTCGTGGGACATAAGGAGCAAATCCTTTATTTTACAAGGCAATTGGTTAAAACCATCCCCCATCCCAGACTGCCGCCACAGAGCTGTATTCCTGTGGGCTCCCAGAGGAGCGGTGCCCAGGAGCAGGCTGGCTGGCAACAAGGGGGGAATCCCTGGCCAGGGCCATGGGCTCTGTGCAGAATCCCAGTCTCCACTGTGGCCATGACACATGCACTGTGTCACTCACTGTTAATAATAAATGTGCTGGAAGGCAGATCCCCTCCCACCTGGCTCAGCGGCCATGGGCTGCATGGGGTCAGTGAGGGCAGAATTTGACCTCCCTGCCCCTGTCCCCAAGCCAGGCTGGCCCTGCAGGGCTAACAGGAGAACTGCCTTTGTGGGGGTTGATCTCCTGAGTGAGAGACTGGGGCAGTTTGCAGAGCCGGGCTGCAGTCTGTGTAACGGGGATCGTGGCGTGTGCTTGGGGTCGGGGAGGCTTAGTGTTTATAAAGGGATAGGCAGGTGATAAATAAACCTTATGCTGATGGCTCCAGCCTGGGAGACCTCACGGACCAGACCATCATGCATGTTCCAGGCTGGGAGCATCCCCTGGCACACACGTTGCTACACGCAGACTCTTACACACACCCATGTGCACACTCTTAAACCTGTGCTAATTACCCGTGCACACATGTGCTGTCCAGCGGGGGGCTGGTGGCGATCCCGAGTCTGATTGCAGCCCCACTGGCATCAGTCAGACAGGGGAATCTCTCAGTCTGGGCTTGTCCCTGCTGCGGCACATCTCTGCCACTAATTAAATCCGACAAACAAGGGAAAACTCTCCCACCAGCTGCCAAGAGACAGCAGGCAGTGGGGGCTCCTGCTGCCTCCCTGGATGCTGGGCTGGGGGTCCTTAGATCAGCCCAGAAGCTGCTGCACCCTGGGGAACGGGGCCCTGCCCCGGGATGTGAGGCCACAGACCTGTTCCCCTGCTGGTTGGGAGTTCACATTTCCCCCACCCTGGGGTGGGAGATACAGAGAGGCTGCAAAGTCAAAGAAATGCCTGGCTACAGTGGCAGGAGTTAGCCTGGCTGCAGCCTGCTCAGGTGCCCTCCTGTCTGCAGAACGACTCCTGGGGGAAGCAGTACTCCCATGCCTTGTTTAAGGCCATGAGCCACATGCTCTGCATTGGGTACGGCCAGCAGGCTCCGGAGGGGATGACCGACGTCTGGCTCACCATGCTCAGCATGATTGTGGGTGCCACCTGCTACGCCATGTTCATTGGCCACGCCACTGCCCTGATCCAGTCGCTGGACTCCTCCCGCCGGCAGTACCAGGAGAAGGTGAGTGCACTGGGGGGAGTGAAGCAGGCCCCGAAGCTTAGGCAGGGTGGTAAGGGGCAGGCCTTGAGGCAAGCAGGGGAGGTGATGGGCTGGTGCTGTGGGTGTGGGGGAGATCGGGCCTGGGTATGAGCTGGGAATGAACAGATACTTGTGTCACTAAACACTGCCTGACCCATGCCGCTCCTTACCAGCTTCTCCCCTGGTTCTATTACTGTGTCGGCACAGCTGGCCCAGGGCTGCCTGGTTCCAGGCCTGCGGAGGCTGCCTGGCACCACGCTGCACTCTTCACTCTTGCCCTGGGGCTCAGGCCGCAGGCATGGGCCCCCTCCCACCCACCTATGGAGCCCCTGCCCTTCCCATCTGGGTGTTTCCAGCCCTGGCATGAGTGTTTCTGTCTGTCCCTCCAGTACAAGCAGGTGGAGCAGTACATGTCATTCCACAAGCTGCCCGGGGACACACGCCAGCGGATCCACGAGTACTATGAGCACCGCTACCAGGGCAAGATGTTCGATGAGGAGAACATCCTGGGGGAGCTGAGTGAGCCTCTCAAAGAGGTAGGGAGTCCTGGAGCCAGGGCCAGCCCCGCCCCCCCCCAGGTGGTGATCGCTGGCGGGTTGCTGCTCTCAAAGGGGTATATTGCTTCCAAGTGACCCTCTGCTGCCCTCCTCCCAGGAAATCATCAACTTTAACTGCCGGAACCTGGTGGCCAATATGCCGCTGTTCGCCAACGCCGACCCCAACTTTGTGACAGCTATGCTGACCAAGCTGCGCTTTGAGGTCTTCCAGCCTGGGGACTTCATCATCCGTGAGGGCACCGTGGGCAAGAAGATGTACTTCATCCAGCATGGCGTGGTCAGCATCCTCACCAAGGGCAACAAGGAGACCAAGCTGTCCGACGGCTCCTACTTCGGGGGTGAGGCTGGGCTGGGAGAGGAAGGAAACAGCCATGCAGCTCCCCAGATGGGAGGGGGCATCTGTGGCTCAGGGGGCTGGGATGAAGATGTGACAGGATCCACAGGGTGCAGCCTGGGACCGTGGGACCTCTGTGCCCCCTTAACTCTCTCCAGCCTGGGCTGTCTCTCACAATGCCTTGCTAGTGACCAGCAGCAAACCCTTCCAAGTGCTGTGATAACTCAGCACAACTGCATATGGAGCCCCACACCCAGCTAGATTGCATGAATGCTCCCAGAGCCACTCACGAATCAGACAAGGAAAGGCACCAGCCAGTTCCCCCCAGCTGCCAGCACTGTACCTCAGGAATATACTGTCTTGCACAGCTCAAGACGAGCAATATAGATTTATTAATTGGTTCACCACTTCATCAATGGAAAGTGAACACACACCAACCTTTGCAAACCTGAGCACACGCTTCAGGCAAACTCATTGGTAAAGATAAACAGTTAAACAAATCTATTGACTACAAAAGATAGATTTTCAGTGGTATTAAGTGACAGGCAAAATTTCAGAGTTAGTTACCAAAAGAAAAGAAAATATAAGCACGCAGTCTAAACTCTCAACTCTATTAGACTGGGCAACATCTAGATAAAGCAGTTTTTCTCAGCCCACTGGATATTGCAGTTCATAGTACTCAGATTTCACCCTTGAAATCTGGGCCAGTCTCCTCTGTTGGAGTCTTAAGTCTTCTTGTTGCTTGCAGCATAGGTGGGGGAGGAGAAAAGGCGAAGCATGGGCCCCCGTGTCCTGTTTTATACCCTCAGTCTCATGTGCTTGGAGAATACAAGGCCAGGCATGTCTCATGGGCATTGCTGAGTCCCCAGGCAAGGTTGAGCAATTCCCCTGGTGTGGCCTTATGCAGGTGAATTATTGAATTGTAGCTCCCTGGCTGGACAATGGCTGGTGATGGTTGTTTGACACCCACCCGGGAGTTGGTCACTTTCCTTGCTGTTGTCTCTGGGGGGCTAATATCTGGCTGATTCCCCAATTTACAGCATGTTTTACACCCTACAACACAATTCTCACAACTTAATATGCATTAATGATACACATCTATAGATAGAAAAATGACTTTCACTAGATCAGAACCTTTTCCCTGATACCTCTCTCAGCCTGCTTTATATGCAAGATCACAATCAAGTATAAAGGAGGATATGGGGGTGTCACAGAGTCCCCAGGTTCTCTCTCCAGCTCTGGGAAGGCAGTGGGGGTAAGAATGGGGGAGGAGTGGCTGGGAGCCAGGACTCCTGGGTTCTCTCCCCAGCTCTGGGAAGGCAGTGGGGGTAAGAATGGGGGAGGAGCCAGGACTCCTGGGTTCTCTCCCCAGCTCTGAGGGGGAAGGGGAGTGCTGTCTAATGGTTAGAGCAAGCTGTGGCCATGCCGCACAGAACTCCTGGGTTCTGTTCCCAACTCTGTAAGTGGCTGTTGCGTTGCCTGGGATTGGTCCTTTCCGCTCTTCGTGCTTCAGTTTCATTCAGCTCACAAGCTCCTGTAACATAAGAGGCACTAGACAAGGTAACCGTCTCCCCTTCTCTGGCTGCCAGAGCAGGGAGCAAAGGTGCGGCCTGCGGCAGCTTTGGGGATCAGTGCCAGCAGGGAGGTGACCGTAGCCATGATGCCGAGCTCTGTGTCCCACAGAGATCTGCTTGCTGACGCGGGGGAGGCGGACAGCCAGCGTGCGTGCCGACACCTATTGCCGCCTCTACTCGCTCTCGGTGGATAACTTCAACGAGGTGCTGGAGGAGCACCCCATGATGCGTAGGGCCTTCGAGACCGTGGCCATGGACCGCCTGGACCGCATCGGTGAGGGACCGCCCACCCCAGTGCATGCCAGCCACCCCCGCGAATCTCCTTGCTCCCAAGCAGCTGCTGCCCTGGCACGTCCCCCTACTCCCCGACCGCTTTCCCCTGTCCTTGGGCCCCTAATGTCAGGGACATTTCTTTCCCTGCCTCCTCTGGGGCTGGGCTGGGGAGCCCTGCTCTGGGATTTCCTCCCTCTCCCCAGCAGGAGGTAAGGGGAGCTGCTATATGGCATTGCTTTTGTTCACAAGGAGGGTCTATAAGTTACCTCCCACGCCCCAAGCTCAGCACCTCTCACTGCCTCCCCCTTGCAGTCCTTACTGGTGAGGGCCGACCTGAGTAGCTGCTGGCCCTGGGGGCAAATGGGACCCAAGGGCACCAGGTCTACGCCCTTCTCACATAGCCTTAGATAGACACTCAGCCAAGAAAATCGCTAGTGTCAGCGTCACCCTCTGGTAGGAGCAGGGAGCCAGGACTCCTGGGTTCTATCCCCCCGCTCCTCACCCTCCCCGTCTGTAAGATGGTGGGGATACTCATATCTGCCTGTTTCTCCCATGGTTCCCCTGGCCCTGGGGCACAGCTCAGGCTGGTGTTGGTGACCCTGGGTCTTCTCTCTGCCCCTCAGGTAAGAAGAACTCCATCCTCCTGCGCAAGCGAGCAGAGCACAGCTCAGGGGCCATGAACAATGAGATGATCCAGCAGATTGTCAAGCATGACCGGGATATGGCCCACAACATCCAGGACCTGCAGCAGATGGCGGTGGGCCGGGAGTTGAGTGGCAAGCCGGTGATCTGGGAGCCCCTGGTGCATGCACCACTGCAAACGGCAGCTGCCACCACCAACGTGGCCATTGCCTTGACTCACCAGCAGAGCCTGCAGGCCCACATCTTCCTGCCACCCTCCTCCATCTCCAGCCCGCTCTCACCTGAGGCCACCCTGCTCACCAGGCAAGCGCGCAGGTCCCAGCCCAGCCTGGGGGGCTCCCGGCCCTCCTCAGTGAGCTCCCCATCCAGTATACAGCCCCACCTGCAGACGCCTGCAGCCAACTCCCCTTCATCCCCCATGGTCCAGTCCCAGTCGCCTCTGGAAAGCGGGGGGCCGAAGGCCGGACACGTGGGACTGCCACAGCCAAGGCTGGTGCAGAAGGGGGAGCCCCTGGCAATAGCAAAGCAGCCCCTTACGGGCTCCCAACCCCAGCTCTCCAAGTCCCGAGGCACCTCAGTTTCCACGTCACTTCTCCAGCAGCCAGCAGGGGGTCCGTCCCCCAGCTCTGAGCAGGTGCTCCCAGCAGGGAGAACTCTCCACTACAGCCTGTCCCGAGCCACCGGCTCCCACATCTCGCTGCTGATGCAGCCGCAGCAGCTGGTGAAGCACAGGAGCATCCAGGGCCTACCTATTGGGAGGCTCACACAGGATGTCCGGCTCCTGTCAGCGTCTCAGCCATCCCTCCCCAATAAAGTCACCCAGCAAGCAGACGGGAGCTCCTCCCATCAGGGCAGGAAGTCAGCAGGGAACCTGGCTCACAGGTCATCTCCCTCGGTAGCTGGACTCCTCACCAAGCCACCCCCTGGGGTTCCAGGTCAGCCAGCACACCCGCAGCAGATGCCTTCCGGATCTTTAGTCCAATCCAGCCGGCCCGTGAGTGGAGCGTCCACGCCGCAGTCTCCCGTCTCCACGCCCAGGCATGCGGCAGGCCCCTCCCGCAAGGGCTCCGTGGCGTTCAGCCCTGAGGTGGAAAGTGGGAAGCCCAAACTCCCGTCCAACATGTGAGAGCCCAGGGCTGTAGCCAAGCGTGGGGGAGAGAGAGGAGTGGACTCTCTGGAGAGCTGTGCTCCTGGGGCTGTGTCTGACATGGGGCTGGGGCAGGGAGAAAGGGGGACAGCCTCCCCCAAAGCCCCCACCCAGGGCTGAGGCTGAGTGGGCAAGGAGAGGAGATGGCCAGGGGTGACCACCTACCACAGACACGGACTCTGCTTGAGTCATGTGCCTGGCTGCAGGGCAGGCTCTGCCTTGGGGTCACTCTGGGATACTCCTGACTCCACTGAGGACAGGAAGCCATTAAAAGGCTGCCTCCTTCTGCACCCCACAGCAAGAGGGCAGGGGGGCCATGGGCTGGGCTGACTCCATCAGTGCTCTCTTCACTCTGCCTCTCCCGGGGACACAAACCTTGCTATGGGGCCCTGCCCCATCCCCTCACTCCACCCCCTCCCAAGGGGCCCAGCCCCTGCCCTGAAGGGCATAGGTCCCACCGCAGTGAGCAGTGTCAGGAAGGCACTTGGGGGCTCCTCCCACTCATGTTTCTCTGTTAGGAAATTCTCCCAGCCCCCAGATGCGTCCCCACAATGGCCCGCTTGAAGCCTTTGCCCTGTAGGGGAGGCAGGGTGAGGGGGATAGGGCAGAGCCCCAGGGTAAGGCCTTTCCCCTCACCCACAGCCGGGGACAGAGTGGGGGAGATGGACCCCATGGAGAGGCCTTTGCACTAGGGGGTCAGAGCAGGAGGAGGTGGGGGGCTGCAAGGTTGCTGAGAGCCTGGAATCCCCCTCACTCCAGCTTCCAAGCCTCTGTACCCAGAGTAGGACATCTGGGGCCCCACGGCACTGCCTACCATGGCCAACCCAGGAAGCCAAGATGAATCTATCCAGCACCCTGTGGTCCCAGGCAGCTCTGAGTCCCCAGGACTCCAGGTGTCTCCCCTCTCTCCCTCTTATCCCCAGCTGGTCTAGTCTGAGAGGCCACACAGATCCTCATACATGTGGCCTTTGTCCCCAGAGGCCTGGCAAGTCACTGCCGATTGTGAACACATCTCAGCTGCCCCATCTCTCCGATAGGGTAACTTTAAATGTGTGCAGCGGGAGCTCATGCGAATTCCTCTAACCCTAGAGAACCCAGTTCCCTGGGGAAGGGAGGCACGGGGAGCAGGCATGTCTCATCCCCCACCCCTCCGAGCACTTGGTCTTTATAGTCAGATGGTCCCTGTAGAAAGGGTCCGTGGGCAAGGGCTGTCCTGGCTGTAACGGTCTGGGCTGGATTTGAGCTGGTGGGTTCCCTTGACCTCACAGCTCCTGGCCTGCCCTGGGGTCCAGGAGGCTAACTCTGAGGACATAGGCCCAGTGCTGGCTGCCCTGAGGGGCTTGTTCACGGTATCCATGGGTTGTCAGGAGAAGATTAATCAACTCCCCTCAGTGTAAGGAGCCAGGCCTGGAAGTGCAAAAGCTGCATAGAAATGTCCCCAGATCCCCCAGGGCCTATGCTGGGTTGCCAAAGGTGATGTGTGTTCCCATGAGACAGGCTCTGATGGATGTTCTGGGAGCCCTGGGGCAGCCAGACCCAGGGATCTGACTGAAGGGCCTCCTTGGCTGGGTCTTGTCCCCTACACTGTACTGAGGCAGGGAGCACAGGCTAAGGGCAGGGGCTGTAGTTCGGGGCTCTCAGCATCACACCGAGATGTGCATTTCTCACTGGGTGTGTTCTTAGCCGACCAGACAGTTTTCTGCTCCCCTCTTGTGGGAAGGGACTTGGAAAGAGTTTTGCTACCTCTGCTCTTGACTGCTAGCTCCTGCACCCCTGGAGGGTCTTGGAGAGCTGGGCCAGGGGGTTTCTCTCCTCTCACCTTGCAGGCTGGGGCCCCATTGCCTGGGGTTAGTCTGAGTGAGCAGCACTGTCCCCGGGAGTTCAGTGTAAGGGGAAGGGTTGGTCCCCACCCCCTGTCTATGGTCACGTCTTGCTAAAGACCCACCCCCAGTTTCTGGAAGTCAGTCCAAGATGTTCTTCATCAGCATTAAAGTGACTCCAGGGAGATTGCAAAGGAGATGCTCACATCCCCCCTCCCCATGCCGGTCAGTCACGCCCCAGTCACTGCCTGGATCTCAGCTCGAAGCAATGTTGCTTCCTTCACTTGTAGCCTCCCCATGGGGAGGATTCTGCGTCCCTGTACAGAAGGGTTGGGATTTCCGGGGAGTCTCCCGGCTCAGCCCGAGCTGCCCCTCTCCAGGAACCAGTAGTTAGCAATGTGTGTGCGAGTCGTGGCTCTGCTAAGCAGCTGAATTCTGCTGATGGTGTTGCTTTCGGGTCCAAACGTGTTACTGATTCGGGTTAGAGTAGTGCCCCCCCCCAAACTCTGCTGTGCTGTATAGCTTCTTCTTTCCACTACCAGAGTCAGGAAAATTGTTTCTTGTCGTCCCTGCTCTGGGAGCACTGACAGTGTCAGCAATATGAAGCTCAGCCCTGTAGGTACCTGTGCTAGAGGCGATAGACCCAGCCATGGCTAAGCACAGTGTTGGGCTAGGGTTTCGTTTCATAGAATATTTCTTAAAGGTAAGTTGTTCAGTTCTTCTCTCCATTCGTATTTTGGGATGTTGGGACCAGAGTCTTCACTGCAGGACGAGGAGGGGGAGCTCAGCCCTTGGCGGAGTTCAGTCCAGTGGGAATCACTTTGATGCCTGTATTGGAGGGAGTATTCAGCACTGCCTTCTTCTCATGGACTTTAGTGTCCTTTTCCTCTGTCCCTGCCTCCCCCCCTCCACTTGGCCCCATATGTCTGTCCCAGCAGCTCCTCTAGAAGGGGCCTGCAGTCAGGTCGCTTAGATTCAAACATTCCAGGATCTTCTTGTTTACACTACGTAATGTAGAGACATTTGTAGCAATTGTGGTAGGATTCCATTGAAAGGAAGAGTGCCGAGGTGTGGGCTGGCCCAGGTGGCAGCTGCAGAGCTGTGGCCCTCCTTCCACAGCACCTGGACCCTTTCTGGTCTTTCCAGAGAGGAAACCGTGCTCTGTGCGGCTGTGTCACCCTGCGGCTCTTCCCCTGCAGGTTCCCCGTCATTGCTAACCCCGGGCAGCCCTGCTACTGAACGTGCCAGTGTTCACGGTGCTCTGGGTAACCCCCAGCACAGTACCACTGTGCTGTCCGGCCTTGTTCTAAGCAAGGTTACAAACACGGCAGCTGTGTCTGTTTGTGTCACCCCAAGGAGGTGGGGGGGGGCTAGATGCAGCAGGACATAGCTTCTGCCCTAGAGAGAGGCTGTCACTCCCGCCCATATTAGCAACAGGGGGAATCAGGCTGGGGGAAAGGCCACAGTAGAAGCACCCTGCGTGTGTGTGTGTGTGTGCGTGCACGTGTGTGCAAGTCTAGTCACCAAAGACCATGATCCTTCACTCTTGCACTCACAGCAGTCGATGTACAGAGCTTGTAGTTTTCATATTGCAGAGACTTTAAAAGCGTTTTTTAATTTTCAGTCGTTGTACATAACAGATTTAAATAATAAAGAGTGACTCCAAGCTGGCACGTAACTGCACGTCTGTCAATAAAGCAGCTGCAGCCCAGTGAAAAGCTACCCACCCCATCACCTGCGGCTGGGGTTAGAAAAGCCCCTAGCCCCTGCTCTTCAGCAGTCACAGCTCTAGATGTCCTCCCGCCCGTGACGTCTTTGGTGACAACAGGCCAGAGGGAAGGCAGCCCCCTTGTGCCCTTTGCTCAGGCGATGCCTGTGCAGGCACCTTGGTGCTGGCAGTTCAGAGTCTGCCTTGCTCTCTGGGGCAGTTCAGGGTAATTCTCAAAGCGCTTCAACCCTGATGAAATTGTAATGGTGCCTGGGCTCGTCCAGAGACTGCAATGAAACTGGACAATGCTGCTTCCCAAGACCAATGGCAAAGCAAAATCTAGCTACTGGGAGAGGATTGTAGATGGGGGTGGCGGAAAAATTGTATCCCCCGAGCCGTCATTGGAGCCAGGAAGCTGTGCGGCAGAGGGGCAGGCAAGGCCAAAAAGAGAGACCGAGAGAGATGGGGACGGAAGCTGGGCTCTCCCTGAGATTTCAGTGGGGGCTTGATGGGCCAGCACAGTTGTTTTGGACAGGAGGCACTGCAGAGGAGAAGGCTCTCACCACACAGAGAGGAGGCAGCCAATGTTAGCTGAACAGAGGGAGCTGGGGGAAGGGGCGGCTTGACTGGGGCAAGTCTGTGGTGGATTTTTAAAACAAGGATAGCGTACTGAGTCAGCAGTTTGCACTTGGCCCCCCACTTCCATCCTAGGAGCTGAGAGGAGGGTTTGGCTGCATCGTACCCCCACACATACATCACCCACTCCCCAACAGGCAGCAAACACTACCCCCAGACACAGCGGCAGCAGCTGGGACACCCCCCCCCCGCCCCCCCGCTTTATTTTGGGATTAGTATTTAATCTTTAGAGTCTTTCTTCCATTTATTAACTGGGGGGAGGGAGGGTTGATAGTGCCTGATTGCAGCTTGGACTTTAGACATTAAGCAGATTAAATCAAGGTCACACAGGGCACGATGGGCTGGTGCTGGGGATCCAGGCACCCCTGCAGCCAATGAACATTTCTACAGGGAACAGAACCCTCTGCGGCGTGTGCAGCATCCAGCCAAAACCCAAGGCAAGCCCCACGGCCCTGCCCTGGGGTATAGATCTGAGCCCATCCACAGGCAGCTGCTGCAGCCTTACAGTATCCCACTAGCCAGTTCAAGATGGGGAAAAGCAGATGGAGTGACCTCAAAGTAGTGCCCAGCTGAATGCCAGTGCTGCACGCTTTCCCCAGCCGTGCCCAGGGCTGCAAGCTTCCCTGCAGCAGTGCCTTGTCAGTCTCCAGTTAGGCTTCTAGCACAGTGTGCTGGCCCCTAGTCATGCCCACCTGGGACTCCCAGTACTGCCCCTGAGGCACAGCAGTGTCTGTCTACCCCCTGGGGGGGGGAATAGGGCTGGGCAGCAGGTGCCCCTGTGTCTGTCTGTCCCCAGGACATTTACTCACTGGAGGCGCTAGCAGCAGCCCCTCATTGTGCAGGAATTAGGCTCCATGACACAGGAGGAGTTCAGCCCCGATTAGCAGTTTCTCGTTAATTTGATTATTTCAGATTATGCTGACTCTGGGCCTTGGGCTCCCTGCATCCCTGGGTCCCTGTTTGGGAATGCCAGGGGCAGCGCTGCAGCCTACCAACTGTTTGTGTGGATGATGGTCAGTGGCACTGACAGCCGCCAGGGAGAGGGCCCCCTCGCTGGGGCTGGGAATCCCTCTGGAGCAAGGCGCATGTGAGGCCTGTGCCCCTTAGAGCCCTGGCTCTCACGGGCATGAAGCTCACCCATGCACCTTGCACCAGGGCTCTTCTGCTCCCTCATTCATGAGCCCAAGGAAAGAGGGAGTGCAGGGAGCACCTGCTGGGAGCCCCGGGGCTGGGCCATTGTATAGAAATTGGAACAGGTCCTACCTAGCCTGGCCCCTGGGGCTGGGGCAGGGCTGCTCTCCTGGCTTTGCTCCTTCCAGAGGGGGCTTCCCCCAGGAGATGACTATGAGTAACCACATCACAGTTAACCCTTTGGGCCTCATAAAAAGGTGGGAAATTACACTGGCCCCCCCTGCACAGATTGGCTTTGTGGGTGCAGGTCCCTAGGGCTCAGCAGAGCAGGGCTCTGTCTAGGCTGTTCTCTTGCATGCACTGAGGCCGGAGGAAGGGAAAAGAGCATTTGCTCAGAAATGTCATTTCTGCCCATATGGCCCGGATGCTGGGAGAGCTCAGACTTACTCACCAGTTCCCCAGTTCCATCTGCCTGGGTGACAGGGTCAGGCACCACAGAGCAGAGCTCAGGCTAATCACAGCCCCTGGACTGCCCAGTGGCTGTGAAGGGAGAGCAGCTCCAGGGGCAGGCCCTGTCTGCCCCAGTCCAGAGAAGAGAGTGGCACAGTCCAGCATGGCCCAAACCCCTGTAGCCCAGAAGAGCGAGCAGCCCAGCTCCCCCTCCTGCAGTGCTCTCCCACAGAGCCTGGCCCTGGGGTGTGTTAGATGCAGCCTCAAGGAGGCTGGGTTTGCAGCGATTAGTAGGAACTCTGTCCCATCAGCTTGTCCCTTGGAAGCCAGGAGCCTTCCATGGCCATTAGCCTCCAGCACTGCTATGGCCACGGAGAAGTGGGATTGGTGGGATTTAACTTTAGGGGCCCAGTGCCTCTGGGAGCAGCAGCAGCTGGTGAAAGGGATTACAGGGAGCTGGGCAGAGATTGATTAAAATGAGTTTAGTTGCAGATCAAGGGATCAAGGTAGATAACAGGGAGACTGCCAATCAGCACATGGGCACGAGCAGAAACGCATGGGGTGAGTGACCCGGGGGGGGGGGGGTGCTACAGCACCAGCCCAGCTGCTCCCTGATCCCAGGGAGGGGAAAACTTCCAGCACCAGCCCTGCCCCCATCACACAAGCTAGAGCTGTCCCTGGGGAACCTGCAGCAGAGGGACTTCCTGGGGAAAGAGCAGGTTTCTGGCTGCTCAGAAGCAGAGCCAGGGGAGTGTCTACCTCCTCTGGCCGTGCCCCAGCATTAGCCCCCTCCCCACATCCCAGCAGGATCCTGGCCACATGGGAAGCCCCCAGGGGCAGATGCCTGAACATGCTGCAGGGCCCTGGCAGCACCAATGCTCCACAGCCTGACACAGCTGCTGGGACAGGCTTCTTCCAGCAGGTGTGGGAGGAAGGAGCTAGTTCTGATAACTTTCCCAGAATCAGAGCCAGGGTGACGTAGGCTTGAGGTGTCAGCCCAGGGCGACTCCCACCCTGGGGCAGGAGCTCCTCAGCTGGTGAAGCACAGGATGGGCATGCCCCTTCCCCTGCCCATGCTCATACTGCTGTGCTGACCCCTCCGAGGGTGCCATCCACCCACCATGCCAGTGTGTGACTGAGTTCTAGTTGTCCCTGCCTCATGCTTCCATCCCCAGCCCCAATGTCCCCAGTGCCAACACCCTACCCACTCCCATGCCTTTGTGTTTGTCATCCTCACCCCAGCTGCCACCTTTCCACCCCATGCCAAGGGGTCCAGGAGCCACAACAGCTCCTGGTTGGGCCTCCCTGGGCAGTGGCAGAATCCTAGCTGGGAGGACATAGGTGAGGGGAGTTTGTGTTCTGGAGTCTAGGACCTTCCTCCCTCATTTCCCTCTGGGTCTGGGGCGGTCCCTCTGGTGATGCTGGTGATGTATCCACAGAGCCCCTGGGGGGCTGGTTCAGTAATGCCAGGGAAGCAGTCCTGGGTGGGAAGGTTTACTGGCTGAAGCCTGGAAGCTGTGTGGTACAGGCAGGGCCAAAGCATAGAGTGAAGAGGCAGGAGCAGGGAGCTTCCAGTGTGGGAGATGGAAGCATCTGCCCCAGCCCCTCTCTCCCAGCAGCTCCTCACGATACCTTCACCACCCGCATGATGTTGGTGTAGCCGGCACCAGGTCTCCAGCCTGTCACGATAATGACGACATCATTGGAGCAGAGGAATCCATGCACCCTCCCTGGGGAGGAGAAGGAGCTGGTGAGTGAGGGGAGAGCAGGCTGGGGAAAGGTCAGGCAGGAGCAGCGGGGGCAAGGTGGCCTTGGGGGTCCCCATGGAGCAGCAGGGGGATGGGAAGCTGGCTGGGCCAGACAGATGGCGTGACGGGAATTGCTGGGGGCTGGGTGGAGTAGTTGGGACTGGGCACTGGGGGAAAGGTCGTGCTGGGCATGGGGTAGAGGGGAGCTGGCTGGGTTAGGCAGGTGTTGTGGGGAGGGTCACATTTACCCATCTCTATGCTGAACTGCACTCTGCGATCCACATCATCTGCCCACACCTTCTGCTGTACCCCCCGATAAAGCACAGGGAAGACGCCCCGGCACAGGTGCACCTGGCGTGCCACCTGCTCATTCCGTGTCAAGGCGATGATGAGGGCACGAGGCCGGTAGTGGGAGAGCAGCTGTGCAGACCTGTGAGAAAGGCGGGAGGTTAAGAGGAGTAAAACAGCCTCAATCCACATATTCGCTCCCTGGATTCAGCCTGGTATGCAGGATAGCCCTGTCTCCATTCAGGTCTGTGAGATCTGGAAGCGCTGCGAGCTCCCTGCAGAAAGGGTGCTAAACAGGCCAGGAGTTAGTGATACACATTGTTCCAAGGGGAAGGTTCCAACCAACTAGTCTCCTCCTCTGTGCTGCCCCCTCCCCTGGGCACCCTCAAAGGTACAGCCTCCACACAGGAGCCTGGCTCCACGCTCTCTCCAAGAGCACAGCCCCAATCCCAGGAGAACCAGCCCTTCACCTCTTACCTGCCCGAAGTGGTCAGCACAATGATGGCCGCAGCGCAGCACTTGAAGGATGCCTCCACGGCCCCAATGGCTGTCACCTCGGTGGGGTCCTGGCTCAGAGGAGTGACCTTGCGCAACTCCTCAAACAGCTGCTGGTTATAGATGGCAGCCTCAGCCTCCCTGGCGATCTGCAGAGAGACCAAGCAGCTGGTGAATGATCTCACTACAGCCAATACACCCGACCCCCCCTACAGTATGCCCTGCTAGGGGAGACTGGGCCAAGAGCTGGGAGCTCCCTCCAAAGCCACACTTCCATCCCACTCCCTATAGCGCCTCCTGCTGGGAGAGGCCAGGCTGAAGTGCTCTCACATCTCTCTAGGGTACGCACCACATGCTGCATGCGCACAGCTTCCACAGGGTAGGCCCCCTTGGCCGTCTCTCCTGACAACATGATGCAGTCAGCTCCATCCAGCACAGCATTGGCCACGTCGCTGCTCTCTGCCCGGGTGGGACGGGGCTTCTTGATCATGCTCTCCAGCATCTGTGGGGGAAAGGGAGGGAGACATCAGGGACATGTTTCACATGATGATGAGGCCTAATCCTCATCGCTAGCGCCAGACCAGCACTTCACCCAGCATTCCCAGTGTCCAGGGCTCCCACACAAATATAGGGGTTGGGGGTTTTGCCTAGTCCCCCAGACCTGGCGGGGCAGAATCTGGAGTCCCCAGCTGGGCACAGCAGAGTTGGGTCTGTCCATGTCGGCTCCTACTGCTCAGGAGACTGGGCTAACCTGCGTAGCACAGATCACAGGCTTCCCGGCACGGTTGCAGCGGCCAATCATCATCTTCTGAGCCAGGAAGACTTTCTCTGCTGGGATTTCGATGCCCAGGTCCCCACGAGCCACCATGATCCCATCACTGGCTTCCAGGATCTCATCGAACCTACAGCCAGGACAGAGCCAGGCTAAGCACTATGGGCAGGGCCCAGAAGATACCCGGCCCTGGTGTCCGCCACCCCAGCCAGCTCACAGAAAGTACTGCACTGCTGCAGAGAGTGTTAACAGAAGCAGTGAGTCTAGCGGTTAGTGTGCAGGAAGGAGAGTCGGGAGCTCTGGGCAAGAGGAGGTCACAAGTAGGAGTTTCTTTTTCCCATGGCCGATTTTACAGGTGGACAGACAGGGCAGTGTTCCGGACTGCCCGATTCCTGGGACTGCACCCAGCTGGTGCAATTCACCTGTGTGTGGGGGGGAGGGCGGGGGCAGATGGACACCAGGTACTGGGGATGTAGAGATACACAGACAAAGGGGCAGATCACTCAGTGCAGTGTGTAGCTGAGGGTGATCGGTGGGGCAGAGGGGCAGACGGACACAGGGCAGAGATGGACATGAGGGGGCAGGTGCTTGGTGGAGCGGAGGGACAGATGGATGCAGGGCAGAGATGGACATCTGGGACAGACAGACAAGATGGACACAGTGGGGGTGGGTGCTCATTGGGGCACAGGAACAGATGGATGCAGCAGGACTGGGAGATGGACATGGGGTGGCCAGGGTGCTCAGTGGGACATAGGAACAAATGGACGGGAGGGTGAGTACTCGGTGGGGCAGAAGGGTAGACGAGACGGTTACTTTCTGACACCCTCGTGGTTCTCGATCTTGCTGATGATCTTGATAGCGCGGCCACGCTCGCCCAGCACGTCCCGGATGGCGGCCACATCCGCGGCTTTGCGGATGAAGGAGGCAAAGATCATGTCCACACCATGCTGCAGCCCGAAGTGCAGGTCACGGATGTCCCGCTCAGACACAGCTGGGAGGTCAACCTCTGCCCCTGGCAGGTTGACCCCCTTACGGCTGCATAGCATCCCCCCATTTTCCACCTCCGTTATGCAGCTGTCAGCACCTGGCCAGAGAGAGAGCGGCAGGGTCAGGCTGAGACACCCTGCCCAAGGGAGTAGCATGAGGCACAGAGGGGCCAGCATGGAAGCTCCAGGGGGCAACAGGGGGCACAGAAGGGGCAGGGGTGAGGGAATCACATGGAAAGGGGACAGGTGACTTAGGCCGGGGGGGGGGGGCAGCACAGACATGCGGGGGCAACAAGGAGCAGTACAGACACTCCAGGAGCGTGGGCTGGGAGCGAGTGCAGAGCCCCACAGAGTGTGGGGGGACGTACTGATTTCCTTGACCAGCAGGGAGATGAGCCCATCATCTACAAAGATCTTCCCACCGACCTTGACGACGTTGGGGAGGTTCTTGTAATCCACCCAGATGGTGGCCTGGTCGCAGCACTCCTTGAAGGCATCATCAGTGGTGACTGTCACCCGGGAGCCCTTCACTAGCTCCACCTCCATGTTCTCGCCCTGCAGCAGCACGGATGGGATTGGGGCTCCATCACAGCCTGGCCTTCCCTGATCCAGCTAGACCAGCTCTGCTCACCGCAGCCCAGTCCACGATGCACCAGCCCCTCACAGTCACCTTCCCAAGCCTTCTGACAATGCTCCCCCACCCCCAGCACCCACTGCCCCCATGCCCAGCTGCCTGACCCCTCCAATGACACTTTCTGCAGCAGAGCTGGGCAGACCCCCGCACCCCGTTTTGCTGCTGATCTTGCCATACTCACCGCTTTCACCAGCCCCGTACGGATTTCTGGCCCCTTGGTGTCCAGGGCGATGGCCACAGGGCGGTAGAAAAGGGGGTTGGAGGCAAAGCTCTCAGTTGCCTCCCGGATGTTTTCAATGGATCCAGCATGATACTGTTGGAGAAGAAGGGCTGGATCTGCAGGGCAGAGTCCATCCAAAGGCCCTGTGCCTTGACCCCAGGGACCCTGCCCCACCCTGGGGTCTCTGCACCTTCACCACTATCCTTACCCATCCTGGGACCCTGCCCCGCCCCTCCCCTTTCCCCAGGGTCTCTGTGCTCTGCCTCTGGGACTCTAACCCCAGGGTGGGCCCCATCCTGGGTCTGCCTCCAAGTCTGCAGGAATAATTTCCCATCCCAGCTTCTTCCCCCAGGAACCCAGAATGAGGAATCTTCCTCGTTCCAGCCTCACCAGACAGGACTGGAAGCCAATCACAGGGCAGGATTGCTCCCCAGCTGTCTCCAGTGTGCAGGATATTCCCTAACTGTGCACTACCAAGATCCCACCACCATCCTGAGAGACTGGTGGTTCCTGGTGTGATGCGATGCTCGGCGTGTGCCTCCCCCCGTACCTCATGTGAGCCATGCGAGAAGTTCAGGCGTGCGATGTTCATTCCAGCCTTAATCATCTCCCTCAGCATCTCCACAGAACGGGAGGCAGGACCTTTAACAGCATGGGGCTCCGGTGAGTACTGCTGATGGGCAGGTGCCTCCCCCCCAATCCATTCCCCTCCCACCCTGCAGGTGCCTCCCAACCCACCTCATGGACTCCCCTCCCCAGCAGGTGTCTCACATTTTGTTTTTATGCCCCAGGAGCTCACCTGTGCCCCTCACTTAGGGTGACCAGATGCCCTGATTTTATAGGGACAGTCCCAATTTTTGGGTCTTTTTCTTATATAGGCTCCTATTACCCTCTACCCCTGTCCCAATTTTTCACACTTGCTGTCTGGTCACCCTGCTCTCACTCACCCTAGATGGGTCCCTCAAACTCTTATCCAAACCCAGTGTCCCTTAGAGCAGTGGTTCTCAATGACTGGCCCGCGGACTGATGCCGGTCCCTGACATCTCCTAACACAGTTTAAGAAGGCAGCAAGCTGGTCCCTGGTATCAAAAAGGTTGAGAAACACTGCCTTAGGGGAGCCAGCACCCCTGCTGGTCATTAGCTGCAGCTGTGAGTCCTCCCAAGGTTTAGCTGCAGCAGTCCATGTGGGGGAGAGGGTGGGTACCTATGGTGCAGATGATGCCGGTGTTGCGGGTCGTGATGGGCTCAGAGTCTATGTCCAGCAAACAGAGATGCTCCAGGAAGGTGTCAGCCATGGCAGCAGTCAGCTGGTGCCTCTGGAAAAAGGCCGTGCTGAGCTCCTGGGTGAGCTGGGCCATGTTGTCCAGCAGCCTCAACTCAGCACCTGCTGACACAGGGACAACTCCTGTGTTAGGACCCTGCCAGTGGCGCTCTCCCAAGGGCCCTCAACCCAGGCACTGGGTCAGGTTGCTTGCCTGGGTCTCTCCCACGCAGGTGAGGCAGGCAGGAAGTGGCACAGCCTTATCAAGGCGCCTGCCAAGTGTCCTGTGATCACTGCTGTGCCTCATGACCAGAGTGTTCACAGCATTGCTGCTCCCTGAGTGCTAGAACTCACACTACAGAGACCCACCGGCCTGGCCATCTGGAGCCCCTAGATGATCGCTTCCCAGGACTCAATGAAGGAGCTGCTGAGCAGGGCCCAGACTCACCTTCCATGGTGTGGATCCAGAATCCCCAGGGACTCACCTGCCCACCAGCTTCTGGCTCCAAGCCTTCAGTCACATGTGTCCCTGGGACGGACACTCCCAGCTCAGAGGTCACATAAACTAGTTAAAGACTCACCAGACCCAGGCTGACCCTGCAGCTGACTGACAGCACAGGAGAGGCCATTACCCAGTCCCAGGAGATGGCGGCACCACCTGGGATGCCACCCAAGCTGCACACCCCTATAGAACAGGGGCTTGAGCTGCTGTCAGCCTGATAACAATATCCAGACCCTGGGGCCTGAGCTGTGGGTACCAGATACTCCCACCCAACCCCTCAAATTTGTCATTGGGCACCCGCACCATCCGCCCCACCTGCGGCCCCACAAGGACAGAAAGATGCAGAGCCGGAGTCTGTGTGGACAGAAAGACCGCACCCATTCCAGTCTCAGTGGGAACTTGGGAGTCTGCCCCAGCTGGGATAATACGAAGGGCCCAGGGCCAGTCCTTAGCCATGGGGTGACAGGAAAGGCCTGGCATTTCTATCTCAGACACTGTTATTACTAATGCTCCTGTGGCACTAGGACATCACAGATACTCCTTGGATCCCATAGACATGCCCCCCACCCTAGAGAAGGAGGGGTAGGCCTGGGGTGACTAGGAATAGGCCAGGGGAAGCCAGTGGAGTTGTACTGTGGGAGAGTCAGGCCCCAGCTCCAAGGTCCGTCCCCAGGAGGAGAGAGGCAAGGGTGAGGGCCCTTGCCAGGATAGGGGCTGCAGTCTGTGCTCCCCCCGCCCCCTGGCAAGTCTGCACAGGAGGGGGGACCTGCCTGCACCGCAATTGGGGCACCCACCTCGCTCAGGTTTTGCTGCTGCGTTTCCTTCCCAGCGGCTCTGTGGCGACGCCCAAGTGAAAAATGAGGAAGTGGCAGATGTTTCCTTACTCTCTGCCAGCCCCTTTTGAGCCACCCATTCTCAACCCCTCCCTGCTGCTCCCTGGCCCAGGCGCTGTCCCACCCGCATCCAAAGCAGCTGGGGGCATCCTCTTCCTGAACGGTTAACCCAAACCCAATTTATTGGCTCAGCCCAATGCTGGGGGGGTCCCAGTTATAGCAACTCCCAGCCTCAATCCCTGCCCCATGAACCACGCATCTCTTCCCCCCTCCCCCCCAATGCTGGTATGTGTCCTAAGAGCCCAATTTCCTCTCTGGGTAGGTGTCAACTGATTCTCCCATCTGCCTGTTCCTGCTCCCAGGGGAGGGCCACAACACCCTTGCTTTGGCTTCCTGTCCAGGCAGGTGACTGCTGCTCCCTTTGGACAATCAGGCCTGGGGAGGAGAGGGATTATGGGGGCTTCCAAAGAGTCTGGCACTGGTAGCCTCTTCAGCTCCTGGAGCAGCCCAGAATCCCTTACAGACACTTAGCCCCCCCCCGCGCCCCCCCCCGCTGTGCCTACTGGAGGTGCAGCCCAGAATCTCAGTCCTAGTATAGACAGGCTGCCAACCCCTGCCACGCTCAAGGGTCAAATTCCTTACAGTCATCAGACCCAATCCCCTCCCCTCCGCTCCCTTCCCCTCCCCATCACACCCAACTCCCCTCCCCTCCACCCCCTTCCCCTCCCCATCACACCCAACTCCCCTCCCCTCCGCCCCCTTCGCCTCCCCATCACACCCAACTCCCCTCCCCTCCACCCCCTTCCCCTCCCCATCACACCCAACTCCCCTCCCCTCCACCCCCTTCCCCTCCCCATCACACCCAACTCCCCTCCCCTCCACCCCCTTCCCCTCCCCATCACACCCAACTCCCCTCCCCTCCGCCCCTTCCCCATCACACCCAACCCCCTCCCTTCAACCCCTTCCCCTCCCCTTCACACCCACCCCCCTCCCCTCTGCCCCTTCCCCTCCCCATCACACCCAACTCCCCTCCCCTCCGCCCCCTTCCCCTCCCCATCACACCCAACTCCCCTCCCCTCCGCCCCCTTCCCATCACACCCAACTCCCCTCCCCTCCGCCCCTTCCCCTCCCCATCACACCCAACTCCCCTCCCCTCTGCCCCTTCCCCTCCCCTCCCCATCACACCCAACCCCCTCCCCTCCGCCCCTTCCCCTTCCCATCACACCCAACTCCCCTCCCCATCACACCCAACCCCCTCCCTTCAACCCCTTCCCCTCCCCATCACACCCAACCCCCTCCCCTCCGCCCCCTCCCCATCACACCCAACTCCCCACCCCTCAGCCCCTTCCCCTCCCCATCACATCCACCCCCCCTCCCCTCTGCCCCTTCCCCTCCCCGTCACCCCCAACTCCCCTCCCCATCACACCCTAATCTAAAGGGTTAACATTTGCAGGTTCCCGCCCATAACCCTCCTCTAGCCTCCTCCAATCACAAGGCCCACTAAGGGGTAGCTCCGCCCCTTCACCCTCCTACTGGCTCAGAGTTCCCGAGGCCATCCTCATACGATGGAGCTGACCAATGAGCGCTGCCGCCTGCCAGGGTCCGCCACGGGGCCCCCCCTCCCTTCCCGAGGCATGCCGGGAGCTGTAGTTCGTGGACGGAGGAGCGGCGCCGGCTGCCGCGGGCGTCTGACAGCCGAGAACCACAAGCCCCAGCGTGCCGCGCGGCCCGGCGGGTCCCGCCCCCAGCGGCGGCAGGTGGGTGCCGGGCTGGGGCGGGGCGGCCCACTGGACCCGGGTCTTGCAGGCAGCGCGATGAGCGGGGCTGGGGCAGCGGCGGACAGGGCGGCCTTCGTGGGCTTCTTCCCGCAGGTGCTCCGGGACCTCACCGCGGAGGGGCTCCGGCACCCCGAGGTGGGCGACGCGGTCGCCCGGCTGAAGGAGGTGAGGCGGGGGCTGCGGGGCTCGAGGTCCGCGGGCCAGGGCGCGCCTGGGGGGCACGTAGGCCCTGGGCGCTTCTGCCCGCGCGGACGCTGCTGGCACTTCCAGCTGCCGTCTGTAGGCTTCAGAGTGAACGTCTGGCTGCGATGAAGAGCCCCTCCCCCAAGCTGTTGTGTCAGACCGCCTGCAGGTTCGCTGGGCCGGTTATGTTCCGTTCGCCCTTGCTCTCCAGGGGGATCGGTCCCTAGCTGTTGATTGTATGGCAGTGCTGTGACCCTAAGGCAGGGCCATCATCCCCCTGAGACCAGGGCCAGACTCCTCCTCACAGGGCGCACAATGCAGGCGGGCTTTGTACCTCTCTGAGCCGTGGGCAGGGAGCTGTGGGATGGGGTCCTCCTGGGATGACTGCACAGCTTCCTTTCCCCTTGTGTCCTCTCCAGATTCTGGAATACAACACCCCAGGTGGGAAGTATAACCGGGGCCTGACAGTGCTGGCTGCCTTCCGGGAGCTGGTGGGGCCAGAGCAGCAGGACCCAGAAAGCTTCCAACGTGCCTTGACCGTTGGCTGGTGCATCGAGCTGGTTAGTGTGTGCTCTGAATTGGGCTCTACCTGGAGAAGAAGATGCTCCTATTGGGGCAGCATTTCAGTGTCAAGGTGGGATTTGGGGATGCAGAAGCCGTGTAATGGGGCCTTGTGCAAGTTTATGTTACAACTCCTTTTATTGTAGCTCCAAGCTTTTTTACTGGTGGCTGATGACATTATGGACTTCTCACTCACCCGACGTGGCCAACCCTGCTGGTATAAGAAGGTAATAGAGGTTGTCCGGGTCTGAGTGGGGGCACTGGGGAGGGTGGGCATGGGGGTGGGATGCCTGGGGTATTGGGGGAGAGGTTGAGGAGTCTCTAGAAAGTGTGGGGGGAGTGGTGCCTGGGTGGCTGGGCCTGCTGATATAACCTGTCCCTCTTCTGTTGCAGGAGGGAATTGGTTTGGATGCTGTGAATGATTCCTTCCTCCTCGAGTCCTGTATCTACCAGTTGCTGAAGAAATACTGCCGGCAGCAGCCCTACTACGTGCACCTGCTTGAGCTCTTCCTGGAGGTGGGGCTGGTCCCTGTGCCCCCAAGATTTCCCATCTACTCCCATCCTTGGGTCACCCCCACCCCATCGCACTCAAAGGCACGTCAGACCTTGTTCAAGTCTCTCTGCTTTGTTCTTGGAAAGTCTCTGCCTTTCCTGTGCATTGCCCTGGGGCTGCATCCCTGCAGCATTGGAGGGGAGTGCCTGCGGGGCAGTGACAGTGAGATGGCAGCTCCTGCCCCCTCTCTTCAGTGATGGTGAGGGGGCAGGCACTCAGGCTCCCCATGTGCTGCCTGGGGTAGGTGGCTCCTGGGTCTCTCCTCAGAGAGTAACGTGAAAATTATCATGTAGGGTTGGGTCCATAACATCTCTTGTCCCCAGACCACATACCAGACCGAGCTGGGACAGACACTGGACCTCATCTCTGCTCCACCTGGCCACGTTGATCTTAGTCGTTTCACTGTGGAGAGGTGAGGTGCTGGGGCAGAAGAATCCTGCCCAGTGCGGGTGCGGGAGGAGTGGAGTCCTGGGTACTGTATGTTGAGAGGTGACCTTAACTCTCAAATAGTCCTGTCACTTCAAAGTTCTGTTGGGCACCTCTGTCTAGCTTTGGGGTGGTCAGAGAGGGGTGCTCATCTCTCTGCTAGGCCCATCGGGCTCTGGGGACAGCCCTGCAGGAGCAACTTATCACTCCAAACCAGCTGGAGAAGGGACACTTGATTCCCCTGTTGTTGAGCAGGACTTGTACCCGGCCCCTCCCACAGGAAGTGACCCCAGTGTCTGTGCAGACCAGAAACAGGGACTTAAGTTGACCTGAGGCCAGCGTTAGTGAGTGTGGATACTGTCTGGCAGGTACAAGGCAATCGTTAAATACAAGACGGCCTTCTATTCCTTCTACCTGCCGGTTGCGGCTGCTATGTACATGGTGAGTGTAACTCCAGCTGCTGGTTACGTGGGTTCAAGCAGCAATGGAGAGGCCATGGGGTGTGAGCCCGGCGGACCGGGGGAGTGGGGATGTGTGGGTGGGAGGCTGGGATGGAGGGGAGCTGATGTCTGAGGATCGGTGCAGTGGGGTAGGGAAGAAAGGTGGTGGGGAAGGATATTACAGGCTGGGAGATGCAGGTGCTGGAATATGCCAGCAAGTGTCTCAGCCCCTCCCATCTCTCAGGCCGGCATTGACAGCGAGGAGGAGCATGCCAACGCCAAAGCCATCTTGCTGGAGATGGGAGAGTTCTTCCAGATCCAGGTAGGAGACTCCTCCCTGCCCCAGGGTGCTCCTGGGCTCTGGGAAGCTTACAGTGAGGAGGCCTGTAACTGGCTCTCTGCCCATAGGATGACTTTCTTGACTGCTTTGGGGATCCAAACCTGACGGGTAAGATTGGCACTGACATCCAGGACAACAAGTGCAGCTGGCTGGTGGTGGAGTGCCTGCACCGCGTCTCGCCAGAGCAGAGGCAGCTCCTGGAGGTAACATCAGCAGCTGGTTAGAGGGTGGGGAGGGAGCTTGGCACAGGTGGAAAACAGTCCTGACCCTGAGGTACCAGCTGCCAGCTTGGCTCCAGCTTTGTTCCCGTAGCGTGAACCTGTTGGTGGAGAAGGGGTACAGTTCTGTACCCTAATGTGTATCTGGAAAAGCTCACTGGGCATGAGAAGTCCTGCCAATCAGACCCTGACAGCTGCTAGGCTCATAGTTGGGGGTCTAGTGATAAAAGTGCTGAGCCCTATGACAGGAGGATGCAGATCCCAAAACTGGGGGAGGTGATGGCTCCTGGTGCAGCTGGTCGTGGCAGCCAGCAGCTCCATTCCAGGCTGGGCCTTGTCTGACCCTGTTCCTTGGCTTCCAGGAAAACTATGGGCAAAAGGAGCCGGAGAAGGTGGCCACGGTGAAGGAGCTGTATGAAACTGTGGGCATGAGGACAGCCTACCACGAGTGTGAGGAGATCAGCTACTGCCGCCTGGAGGAGCTGATTGAGAAACATGCCAACCACCTCCCCAAAGCAATTTTCCTTGGCCTGGCCCAGAAGATCTACAAGCGTCAGAAATGACAGGGTGGGCTGGCTCCTCAGGGCTGTGACAGGAAAGGCTTTGACAGGCCTCCTTCCACGAGGCCCAGCTTCTGGCATGGGAGCTGACTCTGCAAACTCATCTGCTTAGGGGAAGGTGACGCCTTCCCTGTGCGCATTCCATTGGGGATGGCGACCCATATAGCACCTGATATGGTTCCTTGCTGCCTTATGTTGGAGTGAAGGACAGAAGCCCACTGTCCATGTGACAGATCAGCTGTGATAGCAGAGATGCAAAGCGTTTGTATCAATAAACATAAGTTATTGTAGCGGCTGCCTGTGTGATTATGGGGACACACCCTGCCCTGAGAGCCTCTGCCTCTCTCACCAACACACCTGCCTGCTCACCTGCTGTGAACAGTATTGCTGGCCATCAGGCCTGGGGTGGACGTGGGATCTGGTCCCAAAGGGCTCAGCTGGCCCAGAGATGATGATGGGGGGAGGGATAGCTCAGTGGCGGGGGGAGGGATAGCTCAGTGGTTTGAGCATTGGCCTGCTAAACCCAGGGTTGTGAGTTCAATCCTTGAGGGGGCCATTTAGGGATCTGGGGCAAAGACTGAGGATTGGTCCTGCTTTGAGCAGGGGGTTGGACAAGATGGTCTCCTGAGGTCCCTTCCAACCCTGATATTCTATGAGATGGGGAACTGCCATAGAACCTGACCTAGCTGCACCGCTTGTGTTTCTTTGGCAAGATGGGCCTGGGGAAGGGGAGCGTCTCTAATCTAGCCTCTTGGTAAAGGGCTTGTCCAAAGCATCTGCTCTCATCCCACCTGAGCAGGCTGCTTGGGAGACACCTGCATGCAAAGGCTAGCCTCCCAGCAAGTAAAAGCTGACAAATGAGCAAAGCAGGTCCTAAGGGTGGAGGGACAGATCCCAGGCTGGTGGGTTGTAAGCTCTGGTTTCCTTGTGGGGGCGGGGGGCTTGGGGTGGTGGAGGTTCTCTTGTGCAGGCAGGTCCTGGATTTGCAGTCAGTGCAAGGTATTTCTGCAGTGTGTGTGGGGCGGGCAGTGGAGGATTAGTCCAGGCACGAGGGCGTCTGCAGCCTGGGGCAGGGAGGGTTAATGGCAGAGGCTGGCGGAGGATGGATCACCCATCACTGGCTCCTCCCTGCAGCTGGTGAGCTCAGCGGAGCTGCTGCAGCCTCTTTTCACCGTCCCCTCCAGCCGCAGAGCCATCCCAGGAGCTAGGCAACCACGCACTGCCCGCAGCTAGGACAGGTGAGCATCCCCCTGTGGGCGTGGAGAAGGCTCTAGCCTGGCTGCGCTGTCAGCCACCAGCAGGGAGCCCGCTGCACCTGCTTGCCAGGGCAGCACCCAGCTGCAGTGGGAACCCCTTGGTCCAGGTGCAGGACTTACACCCCTCCGGGGGCTGGTCCCCTGTTCCCCCCCACCCCGCCAGCACCCTGGTGGAGCTGCAGCGGCCAGTGGGTCTCACACACACCCAGCCAGGCACAGGTGTGGTAACCCCTCTCCAGCGCCAGCCTGTTACATCTCTGCGCTTTGCAGCTGATCCCCTCCCTCCCCCACAGCAAGCGCGGAGGCCCCCTGTCCCTGCTGGGGGTCCACTCCTATCCCGTCCCCTCTCCCCTGAGGGTGCATCCCACCACGGGTTGTCTGCGGTCGCTCCAGGCTCAGCAGGGAGTGGCCCCAGTCGGAGCCTGGCTCCAGCCCTCCTCCAATTGCCAGCCCCAGCGGCTGTGCCCTTAGTAGGGGTTTGGGGAGGAGTTGGGTGGTGACCCCCTCACTCCGGCAGGAAGGCAGCACCTGGGGACTAGATTGACCTTTCTGGGCAAAGCCCAGGAGGCCAGGCCAGAGCAGGACTACTCCCTTCCCTCCCTGCTCGAGAGGCCATCCTCCTCTCTCTGCTTGGCACGGTTACAGGACCCATTGGAGCAGAGCAGCAGCAGCTCCCTGGCAGTGAGACCAGCCTCCCACCCCCACACACACAACTGAGCACAGGCTATGGGCTTGTGTAACTGCCTCCTAAAGACCTCACCACCTACAGGCTGCGTGCAGGCCCTTCTAGTATTGTTATAGGTATTGTGCAGCGCCTAGGAGCCCCAGCTATGCCCCCAGTCCTCCTGGTGCTGTGTGACGTGCAAACAGAACAAAAAGATGGATGCGGTCAGGCCAGAGAAGGGGGGACTGGGACAGGCTGAAGAGGCTGCATGCATGTTACAAGGTAACACCCCCCTCTGCCCGTATCTGAGGAACAGGATGTTTTCTGGTGCCTGTGTGATGAGCTGGGAGTCTTTGCTGGACCCTAGTAGGACTTTCTAGAGCTGCTCCAACCAGGACTCCCCTCCAGCGGCAGGGACTGCAGTGAGGAGCACAGAGCTCTACCTCCGGTTTATTTTTACAGCAGTTGTAGTGAGTGAGGGGGTCTGGGGCTGAGCAAAGATGCCAGCAGCCCCTCAAGCCTGAGCCTCTGTCCTTGTTCCACCTGCCAATGGGCCCCAGGCCTCTCAGGTGTCAAAGGAGGGGTCGTGTCCCTAGGGTGCATTCAACCCCGGGCTCTGCCTGCTGAGACTGATAGCACAGGATTGCTGGATTGTGAGGAACTGGTCTGAGATCCTCCAACTCGTTTCATGGTGCCTCCCACCAGGGCTGGATCAAAGCCAGTGTCCCCAGAGGGGAAAGGCCGCACCTCTCCCCCAAACCAGCCGGTCCCTGCTCTTTGTTCCTTGAGGGTCTCCCTCCCACTCATGGCTGGTGAGTCTGTTGGAGATGCAGTAACCACCAGGCAGGAAGAAAATCCATCAGGCCAGAGCTGATTCAGGCTCCACCTGTGGCTTGCCCCAGCCACGGAATCCCCCTTTCCCTGGATGGCCAGGCAGACCCGGGTGTGGCACACGCAGGGCTGGGCCTGGTGCAGAGGGCAGGTCCACGTGACAGGAAATAGCGGTTGTCATGAGAACAAATCCCTCCTTGTGAATTATTGATGACCAGGGAGATGGAGATGGAGATGGGGAGGGGACAGGACAGGAACGGAGGCAGGAAGGGGTACGAGTGCAGAGCCCGCCTGGCTGCCTCTTGTGCTGGTGGGGTGAAGCAGCCTGAAATGCTCTAATGCCCTCTCTCCAAGATCATACATGGGGGGTTGGTACCAGCAGGGGCGGGGCTGCCACTGAGGGTGGGGTGGAGGGAACGAACAAATCACCATTTGGCTGCTAGGATGTTACAGCATCACTTTGCCCAGTGATGCTTCCTCCAAACATTTAGCAAAACTATCCTTGTGGCCTAGGGTCAGCGATTGCCGTGCTGCAAAATTCTCCGAGGTCCCTCAGAGACCAGCATACACATGCGCACTCCCCATTCGATACAGAGCCCTGACAGCCATGGACATCTGAAGTGGCGGGGGGGACCAAAGGAAGTGGAGGGTGAGCTCCTGGGAGATTCAGTGCAATGGCCTCAGCTGAGACTGAAACCAGATGTACCTGGAACGGGGAAGCCTCCAGAGAGGCCTCGGGTCAGGAGCAGCTGTTGGCACTGGGGCGGGGCAGGGAATGTGACCTGCCTCCTGCTTTCCTTTGGGGAATGGGACCTGCATGCACTAGTAGCAGTGATGTCTCTGTTCTTTGTGTCTGCTATCCCTGCAGTCCATTTTTCTGATGCCTGCCCATGTGTGGGGGCAAAGCCAAGCAACGCCCCGGACTTGACACCGGCCTTTTGGCTGCTCTCCTCTTGATGCTGGGGAGCCTTTTGACACAGCCCAGAAGCCTTCCTGACAGCGAGGCTGAGCCTTCAAAGGTATCATCTCCTTGACTCTGCGTTGCTGAGACACTGGCTGACGGACCTGGCAGAGGTAACAGAGCTGATAGCCCATGTGATGTGAAACCCCAGAGAACAGCTCCCAGGGCCAGAGACACGGGGGCAGACTCTACCCAGCCCAGAAATGCAGGGCAGTTCCCTAAGACTATATACCTTACAACATTGCCCAAAGCCAAGGAGGAGTCAATTCCCAGCCAGACCCATCTCCCTGTCCAGGGACGATGGGGCTCTCAGCACACCCCCGCCCCCACAATGGGAGATGATTCCCTGACTGGATCCATCTCACTGTCTGGGAATTCTTTTTGTTACTTGCCCTCAACTTCCTCTCTCCTGACTCCATCCCATTTCTCCCATCCGTGACCCCTTGTAGCAGTCTACACTCCATCAAGGACCATCATGCCCTTCTAGTATCTGTGGGCCGTGAGGCTGTCGATCCCTTTAGCTGAGCTGCCCAGATCTGCCCCTTAATTCTCTCCCCATAAATGGGTCCCTCTGGTGCATGCCCATTTGGCTGATAACCTGCCTGCTCCAGTGACTGACAAGCTATTTTGCTGTTTGCAGAGAGTTGGAGCTGGGTGTTCGGAGCGACGTGCCTGTGGGGGTCTGTGACGAGCTGAGGAATCCAGGCTCTGCCAGCCAGCACCATGCTGTCCCCGAAGAAAGGTCTGCTGTGCAACCTCAACCACATCCACCTGCAGCACATCTCCCTGGGGCTGCACCTCTCCCGTCGACCCGAGCTCCAGGAGGGCCCTGTCACAATGGCTCCGGGAGACCAGACAGGCTGCAGCGACTGCCGGGAGAACTGTGGTGCCCTGGAGCAAGTCGACGCCAACTCCAACAACACATCCATGCAGTGCCGGTGCTGCAAGTCCCACGCGCAGCAGACCCCGACGCTAGATCTCTGGAACCAGCCTCTCCTGGAGGATTTCCCTTCCCTGCACATTGAGGAGGAGGTGGCGGCTTCCCCTTCAGACCTGGCTTCCTCCTCTGTCAGCAGTTGCTCGGATTTCAGTTTGGATGACACGCCAGTCTCTGTTTACTGCAAGGCATTCCCCGGTGAAGAGGCCCTATCTCCTGACAATCAGCCAAACATCGTCCCCCTGGAGGATGCCCATGATGCTCCCTCACTGACTGACAAGGGGGAACCGTCTGATGGGAGAGATGCTAACCTCAACGTCCAGATACAAGAGCGACCGGATCCTGGGGCCCGGGAGACCCCAGACAGCCTGTGCAGCAGCAGTTTGCTTGACTCCCCGTCTGATGACGCTGACTCTCCCAGCAGGGATGGGCAGGGGACCATGGCACAGCCGCTCCCCACCAGCGTCTGTGCTGAGTTGGACTCCAACTGCAATGCCCTGCCTGCCCTAAGCATCCAGCCACCTGGTCTGTCTGCGCTAGCACCAGGAAAGCAGGGCCCCAGTCTGAACAGTTCGGTTAGGGCTCCCCCTCCAGTGCCCCCGAGGGCTAAGAGGGGGCTGCAGGTGCTGAACAGGAGCGAAGTGGAGAGGCCTGTCCCAACAGAGGTAGACCAGTGCAGAGATGCCACTCGGAAGACTGTCACCTCGTTCCATGAGTTGGCTCAGAAGCGGAAGAGGAACACGGCTGGGCCATCCCCCATACAGGCCAAGAAGGACCAAAGTGACTGGCTAATTGTATTCTCCCCCGACAAGGAGCTGCCGCCCCTCAACGAGCTCACCCACTGCAGCACCCTGTGTCCGGAGCCGCCTGGGCACCAGCTGCAGCCCGACAAGCAGCCAAAGCCCCCCAGCTGCAGCCGGAGGGAGGTGACCACGTTCAGGGAGCTCCGGTACCGCAGTGCCATCAACAAGCAAAAGGGCCAGCTGGCCTGGGAGCAGGGGGCGAGAGCAGCATCCCAGGAGCAGCCTGAGCCCCAGGAAGCAGCAACGGGCAGAGACGCCCCCAGTGGCAGCAGGCTCCGGGGCCCCGACGGGGGGCCGGCTCCACAGCGGAGCGGGCACCTCCTGGCACTCACGGAAAGCCACCAGCAGAGGAGGCAGTCTCGGCCCGGGCTGCTGGGTGACACAGAGGAAGGGGGGCAACCCCTGGAGGGCTACGTCCTGAGGAGAAAGATGCCTGGCTCTGGCTGTGATAAGGAGACACTGGGCCGGAGGCTCGGCGGACCTGAGGGGGGTCCCTGGGTGTCAGGGAAGGCCCAGAGAGGACACAGAGCCTGCAAGGAGGGTAAGAGCACCAGCTGCTATCAAGGCACTTCCCTCCTCAGCTACAGGGGTATCCCAGGACTGGACTGGGGCTGGGGGCATTTCCCCATGTATGGAGGCATGTGTCCCTGGGGACAGAGCTGCAGAGTCCCCATGGGGTTAATACAGGGTTTCCGCCTCCTGATCCTGGCACATCCCCATCTCCATCACTAACCCCATCTCTCTCTCCACTTGCCGGTCTTCTTGCTGCTCTTCTTGCCCCATTCCTGGTGGGCTGCAGGGCTGGGGGATGTGGAACTGGCTTCGGCTTGGGGTGAGCTGCAGGGTCCTGCCAGGGGCAGAAGGCATTAGGTGTGCCTGGAATGGGTTTGTAGGGCTGGACTGAGGCACTGGGGTGGGGCTGGAATAGGTTTAGGGGACAGGTAGGCAGAGTGAAGTGGTGGTGAATGCATGTTGCATCTGTGCACTGAGCTGGCTAGTTCTTTGCTATGCCGTGCAGATGATCGCTGTGCTGGGAGAAGGAATCCCACCCTCACCCTCCTTGTCCTAGCTGCTCCTCGCATACATTCCCCTCCCTCCCTGCTGCATTCTCCTTCCTCTATGGGTGTGCTGCAGCTCACCACACCCGTGCAAACTCAGGCATAAAGGACTTGGAGCCGGTTTGACTGCAGGAGGAGAGGGATGCACTGAGCCAGGTGGCAGGCAAAACCCAAGGCCATGGGTTAAGCAGCTGATTCATCTGTGGCTCCCTGTGTGTTGACTTGGGGAGACAGCCTGGCCCAGGTTCCCTCAGATGGAGCCTGATGCATGCAGGAGTCCTGCCCCAGTCTAAGAGCTCTGTGATACCCTGAGCCCTGTGGGATCCCTGAGCAGCTTCTGCCCAGGGACCATCGGAGATGCACTTGGCTGCCTTGTTGGGCATGAGGCTTTACTGGGGTCGCACACTGCCCTGGGGTGAGAGATGAAATGGGCTTTCAGTGGGGTGGGTGTTTCCATCTGGGGGGGTTTCTTAGGGGCAGGCGATGAGGAATGGCTCAGGGTGGGGGACAGAGCAGTGCAGGGAATGCTGATACCAGAGCTGGGCCCTGCATTAAACCCTGCTTCCAGCCAAGGTCCCCGAGACCCTTGAGTTGGCAGACTCCTAGGGCTGTTCTCAATGGCAGGGAATAGCTTCTTTCTCCCCCTGCTCCCTCCCTGGGGTGGGTGGTTCCTGGTACTCGGTTGGCTCCTGTGGGTTGGCAGGAGTAGCCCTCAGTTCAGTGGCTGCTGCAGGAGCTCCTGGCTCCAGAGACCCTGAGCAAACCAAGCAGAGGGCATCTCCATGGAGAGCAGTGGGCGTTACTGGCCCATCCGGCTGCTGCGTTGTGCCCGAGTGGCCAAGTCCTGGCAGTGGAGGAACATCTCAGTTGGGGGGAGCCTTGACCCCCTGCTCCCTGAGAAGGGCGCCCCAGAACTCTGGGTCTGGGGGAGACCAGGACTGAATTTCCCTTCCTCTGAAGGCTGCCTCCATCTTTCCATCATGCTCAGCTGCTTGGCCCTCAGCACCTCCCTCCTTCTGTCCTGTTCTCTTGGGGAAACCTGCCAGGGGCTGGGGCTGGACTCCCACAGACCCTTTCCCAATGCAGAGAAGGGGCACTGCCAGGCTGGGGCCTGCGCGGCGACAGGGGGCACAGGCGTGTCCATGTGTCGTCATGGTTGTGAAGTTGGTGTGTGTGTGCTGTGACTCCTCTGAGCTAACTGTCTCTCCATCTCTCTCTCCTCACCCTGCCACCCTGTTGCTGCTGCCCCTGGGAATGGCTCATTCTGATTTATTGGGGGGTTGTCCATTTTCTGTTCCATGCTTCCTGGTTTCTTTGATTTCCATCCCCATGTTCTCCATGCCCACATATCTGCCTCTCTCCCCTTCCCCCCACTGTGTTCTCCATGCCCCTGTATTCCTCCTTAACCCCCACTGTGTTCTCCATGCCTCCATACTCCTCCTTATCCCCCACTGTGTTCTGTGCCCCCATACTCCTCCTTATCCCCCACTGTGTTCTGTGCCCCCCTGGTTTTGGTTGCATTTCTTTGCAATGTTCCCGCCTGCAGTTGGCTCTCCCCTCTCTCGCTGCCCCAGGCCTCAGATGCTGCCGTTCCAGCCTCTGCTCTTCCATTTCTCGGCCGACGGGAAGCCTCTCTACTACAGCTCGGACCCGGTGGCGCCTCCCCTGCCCTTGATCCCCTCCCTTAACTCCAGCTTGGAGAGCATTGAGCTGAAGTCTCCTGCCCTCTTCACCCCGTCCTTCCACCCCACGCTGAAGACCTTGTCCTGTGATGAAGTCTGCCTCCTGGCCAGCAATAAGGGGACAGTCTTGGGCACTCTGTCCCCAGAGGAACTGCTCCCCATCCGCCTGTCCCCCATAGGGGCCTACTCCCCCCCTCACCGGGGAGTGCTGCCTTTCCTGGACAGCCCAGACCTGTCTGTGCTCTTCTCCCCACTCTTCCCGAGAAGCAGAACCTTCCCAACTATGGCCTTCCCCTCCCACCAGGTCCCAGAGCTGCCACTCGGCGTGGAGGTGTCCAGAGCCCGCTGCCCTAGGGGAGAGGCATGTGCACACAGTCAGGCTGGAGCATGCTCTGGGGCAGTGTCTCCTGAGCGAAAGCAGAGCAAAGGGGCCAAGAATCCAAGACCTCCCAAGCAACGTAAGCCGCCCGTTTCCTTTCCTAGCTTGCAGTCTGAGCACCTGCTCTTCCTCTCTGCGCTGGGACTGGGCACCCAGGAAGCAGCTGTGCATGGTGATGGGAAGTGATGCCAGGGAGATGGGCAGAGGGGATGCCTGGTGGGGATGGGACAATGCAGGAGAGCAGAGCATAGTAGACAGGGGCAGTGTATGGGGGCCAGCTTCCTGGGGGTCCGCACACAGGGTTGTGTTCAGAAGGATTCTGGGGGCTGTGTAGTGATGTAGGCAGGGCTGCTCCTCTGTGCTAGGAACCAAGCACCCAGGGGAAGGCTGCAACAAAGACAGGAAGGATGGCCTATGGCTTGGGGCAGGCACAAGCCTGGGGCTCTGGGGACCCAGGTTTAATTTCCCTGTCACCTCGCCTGTCTGGGCCTTCAATCCCATCTGGAGAGTGGGGATAACGCTGTTACACAGGGCATATGATACCATTAAAGCCCCTGAGGCACTGGCATACCACAGCAGTGAGGGACCGAGAGTACCACAGGCAGGCCAACTTGTGCTGCACCAGGGGGGCCATCTTGCAGGCTTGTTCCAAGGGCTGGGGATGTTTCTGGGGCTCCCTGGCCTTCTCAGCTCCGCTCCTTTGTGCCCCAAGCTGTTTATCTGAGAGTCAAACTCACTGACAAGCTCTGGGGTACCTAGCTAGCAAAGAGTAACTTGGTCAGATCGTTGCCCCCAGAGTGTGCCTAGGCGTGGAGCAGGGGAGCTCTCCTCAGGCACTGCACTGCGAACGCCCCACTCCCCGTCCTGGCTGGCTTGTGTGGTCACCACAGAGCTCAGACACGCCGCACATTTCTTGTGTTACAAGCTCAGAAACCCTGCGTGTGTGAGAGTCCAGGTGTGTGTGCATGACAGGGGCTGGGGGCATGTGGCTCCCACTCCCCAGGCAACACTGGGGTATCTCAGTGACTAACCAAGGGGGGCTTGGAGCAGCAGGAAGGCGGCTTAGGCTGGGGGATCCTGCTAGACTCTGTGCCAAGGGACCCTGCGCACCTGCCTTTTGGGGTCTGGACAGGGTGCGGTGCTCACTCACTCTCCCCTCCATCACTCTGTCCGTCTGTCTGTCCCTCTGCCCCATTCCCTATTCCCTCTCTCCCGCTGTCCTTTGCCCTGTCACTCTTCCAGACCTGCCTGGTGGAGCCCAGGGCCATGTGCCCTGTAGCTGTGACCCTGCCGAACTCCCAGCACTGGGGCAGAGCCAGGTGCCCCACGGCTGTGCCCCCTCCAAACCCACAGCAGTGGGGTAGGGATGGATGCCCCATGGCTGTGTCCCCTCGGGCAGGGGCAGGTGCCCCACGGTCGCGCCCCCTCCAAACCCCCAACACTGGGGCAAGGGCAGGTGACCCATGGTAGTGCCCCCTCTGAACCCACAGCACTGGGGTAGGGATGGGTGCCCCATGGCTGCGTCCCCTGGGGGAGGGCCACGTGCCCCATGGCTGTGCCCCCTCCAAACCCACAGCACTGGGGCAGGAGCGGGTGCCCCGTGGCTGTGCCCCCTCCGAACCCGCAGCACTGGGGCAGGGGCGGGTGCCCCGTGGCTCTGCCCCCTCTGAACCTGCAGCACTGGGGCAGGGGCGGGTGCCCCGTGGCTCTGCCCCCTCCGAACCCGCAGCACTGGGGCAGGGGCGGGTGCCCCGTGGCTGTGCCCCCTCCGAACCCGCAGCATTGGGGCAGGGGCGGGTGCCCCGTGGCTCTGCCCCGTCCGAACCCGCAGCACTGGGGCAAGGGCGGGTGCCCCGTGGCTCTGCCCCCTCTGAACCCGCAGCACTGGGGCAGGGGCGGGTGCCCCGTGGCTGTGCCCCCTCCGAACCCGCAGCACTGGGGCAGGGGCGGGTGCCCCGTGGCTCTGCCCCCTCTGAACCCGCAGCACTGGGGCAAGGGCGGGTGCCCCGTGGCTCTGCCCCCTCTGAACCCGCAGCACTGGGGCAGGGGCGGGTGCCCCGTGGCTCTGCCCCCTCTGAACCCGCAGCACTAGGGCAGGGGCGGGTGCCCCGTGGCTCTGCCCCGTCCGAACCCGCAGCACTGGGGCAGGGGCGGGTGCCCCATGGCTCTGCCCCCTCTGAACCCGCAGCACTGGGGCAAGGGCGGGTGCCCCGTGGCTCTGCCCCCTCTGAACCCGCAGCACTGGGGCAGGGGCGGGTGCCCCGTGGCTCTGCCCCCTCTGAACCCGCAGCACTGGGGCAGGGGCGGGTGCCCCGTGGCTCTGCCCCCTCTGAACCCGCAGCACTGGGGCAGGGGCGGGTGCCCCGTGGCTCTGCCCCCTCCGAACCCGCAGCACTGGGGCCCTGCTGCCTCCCCATTGGAGAGCCCCAGTCAGCTGGGCTCTGGCATCCCGCCCCCATAGTGGCCTCCCGGCAGCTGCTGTCACACTGTCCCTGCCCAGGCTGGTGGGCGCCTGTAGGTGAGTCCCAGACCCGCCGGGAGCCTCTCCCCTCGGCTGCCCCCTGCCCTGGCCCCTGCCTTCCAGCCTCCTCCGCCTCCTGCGCGGCTGAGGCTGGGCAGTGACTTCCTGGGGCCTGGGGCCTGGCAGGCGGGGAGCAGCCTCTGTGCCCAGGTGCCTGCCAGCTCAGCACCCCAAACCGCAGCCCTGGGGCAGGCTCCCTACAGCTGTTCCCCTGCCCCCAAACTGCAGCCCTGGGGCAGGCTCCCTACAGCTGTTCCCCCGCCCCCAAACCGCAGCCCTGGGGCAGGCTCCCTACAGCTGTTCCCCCGCCCCCAAACTGCAGCCCTGGGGCAGGCTCCCTACAGCTGTTCCCCCCCGCCCCCAAACCGCAGCCCTGGGGCAGGCTCCCTACAGCTGTTCCCCCCCCGCCCCCAAACCGCAGCCCTGGGGCAGACTCCCTACAGCTGTTCCCCCGCTCCCAAACCGCAGCCCTGGGGCAGGCTCCCTACAGTTGTTCCCCCTGCCCCCAAACCGCAGCCCTGGGGCAGGCTCCCTACAGCTATTCCCCCCGCCCAAACCCTCAGCCCTGGGGCAGGCTCCCTACAGCTGTTTCCCCCTCCGAACTCCCAGCCCTGGGGCAGGTTCCCTTCAGTGTGTCCCCTCCAAACTCCCAGCACCAGGGCAGGGCCCCATGACTGAGACCCCCGAGCTTCCTGCGCTGGGGCAGAGATGGATACCCACTCAGGGTCACCACAACACTAGAGCAGGGTGCAGGCTCAGTGAGGAGCAGTTCTTTGCCGTCCCAGACCCTGCCTCCTCCTAGGTCTCCCTCTGGTCTCTCTGCCTGGGTTTGTGGGATGCCCCTGCAGGGAGCAGTGACCTCCAGCCCCTGCCCCTCTGGGAGCTAGGCTTGAACTCCCAACTCCTCTCACACAGGGACAGCTGCTTACCAGGGGTCTGTATCTAGCGACTCACTTACAGGGCCTGTTACAGGCTCCCAGAGCAGGGCTGTATCCCTGGGCAGCTGTTCTGGGCTCCCCATTCCTTGGGGAAAGTGTTCCAAGCTTGGAGGGAGGCTATGGCCATAGAGAAAGAAATTTGGCAAGCTCCATGTTCACAGCAGTTCAGGGAACCTGGCTGGCAAGGGCCAGCACTAGGGGCCATGCCGGGGCCAGCGCCAGGGGCCGTGCAAGGGCCGGAGCTCGGGGCCATGCCGGGGGCTGTGCCAGGGCCTGTGCTAGGGGCCAGCCCCAGGGGCCATGCTGGGGCCAGCGCCAGGGGCCGTGCCGGGACAAGTTTCCTTTGCCAGAGATGTTTCCAGCTTTGTCCACCTTGGGAAATCTCTTCTGATCAGCTTCCCATCATCTCTAGCTGCCGAGCCCTTTGCTCTGGCCTGGGGATTGGGATCTGGACACTGCACGTCCCCATTCAGGGCTGGGCTCCCTGAGCCGCTGGCGGGTAACCTGGAACATACCGTGCAGACTGCTCCATTGCTCTCCTCCCCCGTCCTGGCCCTGACACCGACCTGGCCTCATTTCCGTACGCTCTAGCTAAGGACACCCAGGACTCCATGAGAAGGGGGAGGTGAGACTGGGGTGAATGAGGGACCGTCCCCCTTCCCAGGGAGAGTCTGGGTGGATGCAGCCCCGTTGGCAGGAATGTGCAGCTGTATGGCTGGCTTATAGAAAGGCTTATGAGGAAGGACCCTGCCAGCCACCAGTGACCGTGGCCACTGTGGTGTCTGCTCCCAGGCAGGGCATGCTGTGCCCGGTCCCTGTGGCACCTTCCCACAGAGCCCCTGCCAACTGACTGACTAGGTTCTCTTTCTCTCTCTAGTCAGACATTCTCAATCCTTTGCCGGTGTTCCAGGGACAGGCCAGCACTGGATGGCAAATGCAGACAGAGCCTACGACCATCTGAGAGAGCAAAAGAAAGGTAACCCTCACCCACCCCAAAATCTGTGCAGGGGGTCCCTTCCATGCTCTTGGAATCCAGATGGATGGGAAAGTCCCATTCTTGAGGGGGCCTGGTTTAATTTCCAAAGCAGCTTTGCAAAGGGACAAGCAGGCCCAGCCCCTTGGGACACCAGAGCCCAGGAGACTGCCTCAGACCTGGAGTTTTTCACTGTCTATGCCAGCTGGGACCTCAGGCCACTGGAACTCCCCTCCTACCGCAGGGTGATACTTTTGTTAGAGATGCATCGATTTCAAGGCCGGTAGGAGCTATTCACTTAAGAAAGAAGTTGGTAAAGTCCAGGTGGGGAACGGTCATATGAAACAGAACCCTATTTAAATCTAACACATGAAGGCAAGGAACTGAATATTGACAAAATGTACAAGTGCTTACATACAAATACTAGAAGTCTAAATACTAAGGTGGGTGAAGCAGAGTATCTGGCATTACAGGACAATGTTGATATAACGGGCATCATGAAACCTGGTGGAATGAAGATAATCTATGGGACACGGACATACAGGATATAAAATATGTAGGAATGACAGAGTAAGTCACTCTGCTGGGGCAGTGGCACTATATGTTAAAGAAAGCATAAATCTGACATGAAATTAGCTGTACCGTGGAATCTCTTTCGTTAGAAATTCCAAGTTTGACTAAAGAGAGTATAGCAGTAGAACTATACTACTGACCACCTGACCAGGACAGTGACAGTTCTTGTGAAAAGCTCAGAGAAGTTAGAGAAGCCACAAAAGCAGAAAGTGCAATAACACCAGGTGACTTCAACTATCCTCATATTAAAAACAACGAGAAGTCCTTGTGGCACCTTAGAGACTAAGAAATTTAAGTGGGCATAAGCTTTTGTAAGCTTATGCCCAAATAAATTGGTTAGTCTCTAAGGTGCCACAAGGACTCCTTGTTGTTTTTGCTGTTATAGACTAACATGGCTACCACTCTGAAACCTATCCTCATATTGACTGAGTAAGTGCTACCTCATGGCATGATGCAGAGAGAACATTTCTAGACACCATAAATGACTGTTTCTTGAAGTGGCTAGTCCTGGAAGCCACAAGGGCAGAGCCAATTCTTGAGTTAGTCCTAAGTAGACCACGGGATCTGGTCCAAGAGGTAACTATAACTGAAGCACTCGGTAATAGTGACCATAATTTAATTAAATTCCACATCCTTGTAGGGGAGATAATACCAAAGAACACCCCTCACAGTAACATTGAACTTTACAAAGGGGAACTACACAAGAATGCTTGTTAGACTGAAATTTAAAAGGAGCTGTCACAAGGGGTAAATGCCTGTAAGCATCCTGGGGACTAGTTAAAAACACCAGAAAAAGACAGTAAGACGACCTAAAGAATGCCACCCTGAGTAAACAGCAGAGTAATGAAGACTGATGGAGGCAAAAAGGCATCCTTTAAAATTTAGAAGTCAAATCCTAGGGAGGCTAATAGGGTGATGTACAAACTCTGACAGGTTAGTGTAACGGTATTAGAAGGCAGGCCAAGAAAGAATTTGAGAAGCTATTTTCTAAAGACTCAGAAACTAAAAGTAAGAGTTTTGATAAGTACAACAGAAGCAGAAAGCTTGCCAAACAGGCAATGGGCCAGTAGATGACCAAGGTATTAAAACTGGTCTCTCACCAAAAGATTTTGGTCCAATAAAAGATATTACTTCACCCACCTTGTCCCTCTAAGGCGTTAGAAGGGAGACACAGCCATTGCAGAGAAGCTACATGAGTTCTTTGCATCGGTCTTCACATAAGAACGGCCATACTGGGTCAGACCAATGGTCCATCAATCTTAGCATCCTGTTCTCCGACAATGACCAATGACAGATGCTTCAGAGGGAATGAACAGTGCAGGACAATTATCGCCTGTTGTCCAGTCCCAGATTCTGGCAGTCAGAGTTTAAGGACACCCAGAGCATGGGGTTGTGCCCCTGACCATCTTGGCTAATAGCCATTGATGGACCTATCATCAAGGAATTTATCTAATTCCTTTTGAACCCAGTTATACTTTTGGCCTTCACAATATCCCCTGGTAATGAGTTCCACAGGTTGACTGTGTGTTGTGTGAAGTACTTCCTTTTGTGTGTGTTTTAAACCTGCTGCCTATTAATTTAATTGGGTGACCCTAGTTCTTGTGTTATACAAAAGGGTAAATAACACGTCCTTGTTCACTTTCCCCACCCCAGCCATGATTTCAGAGACCTCTCTCCTGTCCCTGCTGAGTCGTGTCTTTTCTAAGCTGAACAGTCCCAGTCTTTTAAATCTCTCCTCATACGGAAGCTGTTCCAGACCCCTAGTCATTTTGGTTGCCCTTCTCTGCACCTTTTCCAATTCTAATATATCCTTTTTGAGATGGAGGAGTCAGAACTTCAGGCACCATTCAAAGTGCGGGTGTATCATGGATTTATATAGTGCCATTAGGACATTTTCTGTCTTATTATCTATTCCTTTCCTCATCATTCCAAACATTCTCTTCGCTTTTTTGACTGCTGCCGCAATTGAAGAGATGTTTTCAGAGAACTATACACAATGACTCCAAGATCTTTTTCTTGAGAGGTGACAGCTAATTTAGACCCCATCATTTTGAATGTATAGTTGGGATTATATTTTCCAATGTGCATTATTTTGCACTTATTAATGTTGCATTTCATCTGCCATTTTGCTCCCCAGGCTCCCAGTTTTGTGAGAGCCCTTCGGAACTCTTTACAGGCAGCTTTGGACTTAACTATCTTGAGTAATTTAGTATTGCCTGCAAATGTTGCCACTTCACTGTTTACCCCCTTTTCCAGATAATTAATTAACATGTTGAAGAGCACAGGTCCCAGTACAGATCCTTGGGGGACCCCGCTATTTACCACTTTCCATTGTGAAAACTGACTTTTATTCCCTACCCTTTTTGTTTCCTATCTTTCAACCAGTAACTGATCCATGAGAGGACCTTCCCTCTTATCCTATGACAGCCTACTTTGCATAAGAGCCTTTGGTATGGGACCTTGTCAAAGGCTTTCTGAAAGTCCAAGTACACTATGTTGGCTGGATCACCCTTGTTCATCTGCTTGTTGATACTATCAAAGAATTCTAATTGATTGGTGAGGTGATTCCCCTTCAAAAAAAACGTGTTGACTCTTCCACAAGCTATTATGTTCATCTTTGTGTCTGATAATTCTGCTCTCTGTTATACTTTCAATCAATTTGCCTGGTACTGAAGTGCCAGGATCGTCTCTGGAACCTTTTAAAAAAATCGGCGTTATATTAGCTACCCTCCAGCCATCTGGTACAGAGGCTGATGTAAGTGATAGGTTACATACCACGGTTAGGAGTTCTGCAGTTTCATATTTGAGTTCCTTCAGAATCTCAGGTGAATACCATCTGGTCCTCATGACTTATTACTGTTTAGTTTATCAGTTTGTTCCAAAACCTCCTCTACTGACACCTCAATCTGGGACAGTTCCTCAGTTTTGTCACCTAAAAAGAATGGCTGAGATGTGGGAATCTTCTTCACATCCTCTGCGGTGATGACCGATGTAGAGAATTAATTTAGCTTCTCTGCAACGGCTCTGTCTTCCCTGAGTGCTCATTTAGCACCTTGATCACCCAGTGGCCTACTGACTGTTTGGCAGGCTTCCTGCTTCTGATGTACTTAAAGAAACGTTTGCTCTTAGTTTCTGTGTCTTGTGCTAGTTTCTCTTCCAATTCTTGTTTGGCTTTCCTAATTATACTTTGACACTTGACTTGCGGGAGTTTATGCTGCTTTCTATTTTCCTCAGTAGGATTTGACTTCTGGTTTTTAAAGGATCCCTTTATGTCTCTAACTGCTTCTTTTACTCTGCTGTTTAGCTATGGTAGCATTTTTTTGGTCCTCTTATTGTGTTGTTTGTTTGGATATACATTTAGTTTAAGCCTCTTTGGTGGTTTTTAAAGACTTTCCATGCAGCTTGCAGGCATTTCACCCTTGTGACTATTCCTTTTCATTTCTGTTTAAATGCTAAATGTTATTGTGGTGATTTTCTTTGGTATTTCCCTCCACTTCCACAACAGGGATGTTAAATTTAATTACATCGTGGTCACCATTACTGAGCAGCACACCTATATTCACCTGTTGGACCAGATCTTATGCTCCACTTAGGATTAAATCAAGAATTGCCTCTATCCTTGTGGGTTCAAGGACTAGCTGCTTCAAGAAGCAGTGATTAATGGTGTCCAGAAATTTTATCTCTGCGTCCCGTCCTGAGGTGACAGATACCCAGTTAATATGGGGTCAGTTGAAATCCCCCATTATTATTGGGTTTTCTGTTTTTGTAGCCTCTCTAATCTCCTTGAGCATTTCACAGTCACTGTCACCATCCTGGTCAGGTGGTTGGTAGTATATTCCTACTGCAATACTCTTATTATTCAAGCAGGGAATTTCTGTCCATAGAGATTCGATGGTACAGTTTGGTTCATTTAAGATTGTTGTTATATTTGACTCTATGCTTTCTTTTCCATACAGCGTCACTCCCCCACCAGCACGACCTATTCCGTCATTCCTATCTATTTTGTACCCTGGTAATACCATGTCCCATCGAGTATCATTGTTCCACCAAGTTTCTTTGATGCCAGTTGTGTCAATATCCTTATTTAATACCAGGCACTCAAGTTCACCCCATCTTAGTATTTAGACTTCTTGCATTTATAAAAAGTACTTATAATATTTGTCAATATTTAGGTGTCTGCCTTCATGTGATGTAATTAAATGGGGCTCTTTTTTGTTTGACTTTTTCTCTTTAGTTCCTACCAGTGCTTTATTAACCTGTAGCCTTTCCTCTTTACTAGGATATAGAGTATCGCCTTTCATAAATCCTCCCCTAAGGGATGTCTCTGTCCAAACCGTGTGCTCCTCTGGACCTGTCCGCTTTCCCCCAGCCCTCAGTTTAAAAACTCCTCTACAACCTAAAGGAACTATTAGGAAATGAATAGAAAATAAGACAGAAAATATCATAATGCCACTGTATAAATCCATGGTGTACCCGCACTTTGAACACGTGTCCCGCTCTGGTTGCCCCTCTCAGAAAGGATGTAGTGGGCCTGGTAAAGGCTCAGAGAAAGGCAGAAAGATGACCAAGGCTATGGAACCTTCCATAGTAGGAGAGACGAAAAAGACAAGGGCTGTCCAGCTTGGAAAAACAGCGAGAAAGGGGGGCTATGACAGCGGTTTGTAAATCACGAATGCCATTTAAAATGGGGCTATAGAACTATTATTTACCCTTTTCCACAACACAAAAACCAGGGGTCACCCAATGAAATTAATAGGCAGCAGGTTTAATACAAAAAAGAGGAAGTACTTTTCACACAATGCACAATTAACCCGTGGAACTCATTGCCAGGGGACGCTGTGATGGCCAAAAGTACAACTGGGTTCAGCAAAGAACTAGATCAGTTCATGGAGGATAGATCCATCAATGGCTATTAGCCAAGATGGCCAGGAATGCAGCCTTATGCTCAGGGCCACCTTAAACCTCTCTCCACTAGAAACCGGGAGGGAAGACAGGGGTGGATCACTCCAACTGACCTGTTCAGTACGCTCCCCCTGAAGCTCTGGCTTTGGCCACTGCTGGAGACACGATACTGGCCTAGATGCACCATGTTCTGACCCAGTGTGACAGTTCTTACGTTCTTATTCTGCTCCTCCAGCTGATCTCCTGCATGACAGGACAGATAATTCCACCCAGCAATTCCTGCATCTAGCCAGTAATGGGGGGTAGCGAGAGCGTGTCTTTGAGAAACCCCCAATTTTGACCCAAAGGGTCCAGGTGCATCCCAGGGAACCCTCTGCCCCTAGGAGCTGTTGCCCTGTGCAATCCCCTTGCCCTTACAAATTTGCACCTTATTTGCAGTTTCAGTTTTTCTAGCTCTCCCTTTGGCTGGGAGATTAGAGGTCTGGGGGTTTATGGAGTAACATCCTGCCCTCTTGGTACCTTTTCTGGCTGAGCCATTCTTGTCTGTGAGATGGAGGTGTGGCTGTGGGGAGCTCCTGGAGGCTGGAGTCTTTGGGGATCATGCTCCCAGTCTTTTCCAACAGGTGGTGCTGTTGAGCCTGAAAACTTGGGGCCCCAGGTGGGTAGGTTGGTGGGGGAGGCCCTGGATTCTACAAACACCTTTAATCTTCTGTAGCAAACATTTCCAGCCTGGGCTTGTTGCCATGGTAACTGCCAGTTTCCCTTGCACCTTTATTCTTAGACTCTGGAGAATTGCTAAAGAGATGACGGTTCCCATGGCAATGCCCTGTGTTCCCCAGCAACTCCGGTGCATCTACGCAGACCTCAGCAGTGAGCCTGCCCACCAAGGGCGACAGACTTGGGATTGCAGGGCTGGTGCTCGCGCTCTGAAAATAGCGGTGTGGAAGCTGCAGCTCGGGTTGGAGCTGGGGAAGGCACACTGCCAAGGTCTGAGTAGACTTACCCAGAGGCTGAAGCAGCTGGAGCCACCCCGAGGGGCCCAGGTTCTGTGACTCGATTCTGTTCCAGCCAACAGTGGGTACTGTAGGGAATGGGGTGGGGTGTCTCACAGGGGAGAGGGGCCGAACTTTGTCCCAACCAGCGGGGGCACTGCAGGGAACAGGCCTGCGGAGATTGCAGGGGACAGGTGCTATCCCTGCTTTAGCCAGCAGGGGTTGCTGTGGAGAATGGGGGAGGCTCACAGAGGAGAGGGGATGCGCCCTGCCTTAGCCAGCATGGGGCACTGCAGGGAACAGTCCGGTGGAGATTGCAGGGGACAGGCGCTATCTCTGCCCAGCCAGCAGGGGGTGCTCCAGGGCAGAGGCCAGTGTATGAAGTGATGCCATCCAGCCCTAGCTATACAGGGCTCCCTTTCCATGGCCATGGGCTCAGGTGCAGCTGTTGCGGGGTCACGTGGTTGGACTTGGCGTGGAGACTCAGCACAGGCCTGACTTGTCCCTTCTCTGTCCGTCCCAGCCCTGCTGGTTGCCATCAGCGCCTCCGTGGAGAAGCTCATTGCTCACTTCAGCACAGCAAGGAGCCTGGTGCAGAAGGTAAAGCTCTGGGCAGGGGTGGGGTCTCTGGCCTGGGCCGTGGGTCCGGTGGCAGAGGCTCAGCTTCTGCCTTCCTAGTAGCTCGGTCATGTCCCCTCTCTGCTGGCTGGGTGGGTGGGGCTATGTGGGCATCCTGAGCTCATCCCTGTTCCCTGGCCTATCTCATGTGCCATGAATGCTGGGAGCTGGAAGCAACATGGGCGGTGTCCCAGGCAGAGGGAACCCACCATCCCTGCCCTGCTGGCTCCGGGGGAGGAGTGCGAGGGACATGACTGCTGTCTCCCCACCACTCCAAACCATCATCCGCGCCTCTCCTTGCCCAGACGCAGCTGGGCGACAGCCGGCTAAGCCCAGATGTGAGCTGCCTGCTGCTGAACACCCTGTGCCCGGCGCTCTATGGCCTGGTGGCAGATGGGTTGAAGCCCTTCCAGAAGGACATCATCACGGGCCAGAGGAGGAGCTCGCCCTGGAGCGTGGTGGAGGCCTCGGTCAAGCTGGGTAGGTTGGGAGGAGGTTGCTGGAGGGGGCTTAGTCTGGCCCCAGGAGACACCATCTGTTCCCCTTGCTGAATAGCGTGATAAAGCCCAGGGCCCCAGGGAGCACGTGGGAAGAGCCGGCCAGGTGCCTCCAGCTCCAACACACCAATATACTGGGAGATGCAGGTGACTGGGGCCGTGTCCGCAAGGCCTTTCCTTGGCCTGATGCTGCCGTGGCTGGGTTGCTGCCCTCCATGATGGTGCTGCTCTTTGAGCAGGGCCCCCCACTTCACGCCAGGCTTCCGGGAGGGAGAGGAGCCAAGCTCAGGGGGGATGGCTGCTGAGTAACTCTGTGCCATGTGTTCTACAGGCCCCGGCACTCGGCCCCTGCACTCGCTGTACTGGCAGGTGTCCCGGTTGGCTCCCCTCCGCAGCAGCAGGCAGAGGTTCCACGCCTTCATACTCGGCCTTCTGAAGTAAGTACCAGGCTTGGGCACTGCTTTGCCCCCCCCCGGAGAGCCGCGAGAGCCGCTGGGCTCCCTGGGCAGGACGGTTCCTGCGGGGGGACCGCTGGGCCTGGGAAGGGGGCGGTTCTGGTGTCTCGGAGCCCTTCTCTGTGTTTCGGCCTGCAGCTGCTGGACTTACTCTCACGTGCACGTGCACTCTCTCGTGCTTGCTCTCACCCTTGTGCTCACGGGTGCTCCCGTGTGTGGGTGTGTGTGCTCTCTCTCAGTTTTTGCCATTCTCTCACTCGCTCACACTCATACCCATGGCCTCACTCATGTTTATGGGCCTACATTTGTTCTCAGCTGAACACTGGGACTGTTATTCAGGGTGAGATGGGAAGTCCTGACCCAGGGGAGGGGAGCTGGGGTGCAGGCAGATGGGGGAAGGAGCTGATGCCAGCGCCTGCCATGTGAGGCACCCAGGTTCAGTCTCAGGCCTGGTTCAGGGCACCATGGCGCCAGAAGCTTCGCTCTGGTATGACACCGGCACGAGTCAGGCAGTTTAGTGCTGTTGGCACGGCCCAATCTGGGGCTGTCGTTCTGAACAGTTGTAACTTGGACCCTTTCTGTCTCGTTCAGCATAAAGCAGCTGGAGCTGTGGCTCTCCCACCTGCAGAAGAGCTCAGGTAGGGAGCAGTGGGCTCTCTGAGCTCTGGTGCTGTGAGCCCCCCTAGGGAAGTGCCCATCTGGGGCTCCTTTAATGGGACACAGGAGTCCTTTCCCACCACTGTGCCCCAGCTGAGGAGGGAGGAGGATCCGGGCAGGCTGCTTGATGAAGTACAGATGGAAGCTCCCCCCGTCCCCCACACAGGATGCTAGTGACAGACCCAGGAGAGCCAGGCTGGTGTCCCCGGGTGGAGGGGTGGGAGGTGGGGGGCTCGATGGGGTGGTTCTGTGAGGTGGGGGGACTCTGGGGATTAGTTCTGTGTGGGGGAGCTCGGTGGGGTGAGGTGGCTCTGGAGAGTGGTTCTGTGGGGGAGCTCTGTGAGATGGGGGGCTTGTTGGGATGGGGGGGCTCTGTGGGGTGGTTCTGTGGGGAGGAGGGGCTCTATGGGTGGGGGGTGCCATCTCACCCCGGCTGTGTCTCTTAGGTGTCATCTCTGTTCTCTACCTGCCCACGGCCTTCTTCTCCCTGAGCCAAGGCCCCTTCCCGCACTTGGCCCGTGAGTTGCTGCTCCTCGTCCAGCCCCTCTCTGTGCTGACCTTTCACCTCGACCTGCTCTTCGAGCACCACCATGTGCCCGTGGATGTGCGGCCCCTGCCCCGCCAGCCGGACTCCCCCCCCAGCCACCCCCTTGGCCCTGCCCTGGTGGCTGCTCCCACACAGGGCTGGGACCAAGGCCGCGGTGGTGCTAGCCCAGAGCACAAGCTGCCCCCTGATGGCCCCGTGAGGGCAGCCCTGGTGGGCTCGGAGGAAAGCGCCAGATCCCAGTACAGCGCCGCAGCCGCCAAATCAGCCCCTAGCCCCCCGGCGGGCATCTCCCTGAAGCAGACATTTCAGCAGGTGCTGCAGTGGGGGGAGCAGCTCACCCAGACGCTTCTGGGACCTGAGGGTCCTGCCAAGCCTGAGAAACACCAGCAGCCGGTCCCGCAGGGCAGCTGGTGGGGGCAGCTGAGCCAGGCCTCCAGGGTCTACCCCACGCCCACGAAGGAAAGGTTCCCCATCACCCGCTGGACGAAGCTGCGGGTGGCTGCGGGGGACACCAGCTCCAGCCTAGCTGCTCCGCCCCATGGATCCAGCCAGGCTTCCGTGAATGAGTTCAGTGCTCGGGGAGGGGAGGGGGCCAGCGGCACAGACCTGCAGCCCCTCCAGCCCAGACCTGGGGAAGGAGGTGCTGTGGCTCCGGATCCAATGCCCTCCAGCGAGGCAGGGAGCTTGGAGGCTCCTCATGCTGAAGAGCTGCCACTGCAGGCCAGGGCCAAGGGATGCGCAGGCCCCAGGGAGACTGAGCCACCAGAGCCCTCTGCCTGCAAGAGATGCCTGCCTCTGTCCGAGGAGCCGGGCTCTGATGTGAGCCAGGTGGCCACACCCACCCTGAACATGGACGGCTCCCCCATCCGCCCTAACTGGCTGGGCCGACTCTTCGGGGCCACGTGTCCACCTGCCAGAGGCTTCCCCGCTGACCCGGACACCAGTGCAGCCAAGTCCAGGTCAGTGCCTGGTGGGGTGCGGCAGGGTGAGCCGTTGCAGGGCTTCCCCCTTCTGCAGGGCAGTGGCATGGCCCATGCCCTGCATCTGTGGCTTGGCTTCTAGGCTGTGTGCAGCAAACAGCCTGCAGTGTGGGGCGTTAGCAGCTTCTCAGTTACAGGCCCTTGGGTGCTATTGGTTCTACTGGCACCAGCCCCCAGGGGAGGGGCTGCGGGCTGCTCCGTGCGGTGCCCAGTGGAGGAGCAGGTTCTGGTCCATTTCCCTGATAGACATTCAGGCCTCTTGCTCGGCCTTTGGCGTCATTTGCCCGATTCCAAACCCGCCCTGGATGTTGCTGCAGGAGAAGAAACGCCCAATATTGTTGGGTCAGTAACACCTCTTCCCCTCTCCCCTGACGCTTTCCCCCAGCGTCGCCCATGGGGCCAGGACAGTTTATACAGGACCTGGAGGGGATGTTACAGTGGGGTTCCAGATTTCGGACACTGTCTTTGAAAATATGACTCTTTCTTGCAATGTTTTAGTTGGGGGGGGCCACACTTGGGGATCTTGCCCACAACCCTCCCCCTTTGCTCTTGTTATGGAGATCTGTGAGCCTTTTCCGGTCTCTGTCCCATTGAGGTGTTTCTCAGACTGGCTGGTGACTCCCTCTGCTCTCTGGCAGGAGACCTTCCAGCTGGCTGCCTCCCAGTGTGAACGTTCTCGCCCTGGTTCTGAAGGGCGGGCCCTCTGAGAAGGCCTGGCCTCAGGAACACCGAAAGAAGAACGCGTCTGACGCGCTCCAGCTGCACAGGTGCCTGGGGGTGGGGGGTCGGGTGGATTCCAGTGTTTGGGGTTGGGTGGGTTGAAGAATTTGATGGATTTCTGAGTTCCCAAAAGTGCTGGGTTGGTGCCAGGTCCCGTGTTCTTCCACACTGTCCTTCAAGTCCGCAGCCCCTGCTTGCCCAGCCCTGGCCTGCTTCCTCATGCACAGCCCTGTCAATGTCTCGATTCCAGCCTGCAGTCCCTTCTATTACAGGTCTCTGAATTGCACAGTGGGTTAGTGAGGGGGATTCTTGACTGAATTTGTCTAATTGACCTTGGGAGACATCTGGACTGAGGTCCCTGGCGTTTCCCCTCTGGGACTCCTGGTTTCAGCTGGGGCTCCGGGTACGACAGGGCATCTGTTGTCTCAGGTCACTCCACAATGTCTGGTCATGGGCCAGCACCTGCCACCCCAGTCTTGTTCGAGCCTTGTTCCTGGCTTGTGAACTGCAGGTCACTCACCCTTTGTGTAACCCGCCTCGTAGATTGCCAGCCATGCTCCCTGTGTGGAACCCCACCAGGGTCTGGCATAGGGTTGCCAACCTTCCAGGATTGGCCTGGAGTCTCCAGGAATTAAAGATTAATCTTTCATTAAAGATGAAATCTCCAGGAATACATCCACCCAAAATTGGCAACCCTCAACTGTGCCCCTGACCCATAGCCTCCCCTCTCCCCCATCCTGCTCCCCCTGTGGGTCTAGCCCCTAACTGAACCCGTTTGTTGCGCAGGGCTGTGCGGGCGCTGTGTGACCACACTGGGGCTGGAGACGATCACTTGAGCTTCAGGAGAGGGGACATCCTGCAGCTCCTAGCCACAGTGGATGAGGACTGGATCCGCTGTTGCCATGGAAACAACGCTGGCCTAGTTCCTGTTGGCTACACATCCCTGATTTTATGAGGAGGAATCCTGCATGAAGCATCTGCCAGCCCCAGGGCAAGGGCCATGACCCTGTGATTTCCCTAAGCAGCTTTGGGGGGCTAGTTCCAGGCCACGAGAGCGAAGGGTTCCCTGGTGTCATTTCTCTGCACCAAGCTGCAGGCTCTAGCCAAGGGATGCGTCCTCACAGCAGTGCCCAACAGTGCCAGACGGCTCCCTGCCCCCCCCATGCTTCAGTTCTCTGCAGCAGTACACTGTTAACTCACCTCCCGCTCTGAGCCCTGCCCCTGCATCCGAATGGTCCTGGTGTGTCTTTTGTGTGTTGGCTCAACTGTTGCCTTTTTGTGCCCTTCTGCTCCTGTGCAGTAATCACACTTGAGTATATATCTTCCTGCTGCCTCCCGTCAGCCCAGCATGCCCAAGTGCTGCTCCCCCCGCTCCCCTGCCACGCCCTCCAGACCCAGGCTGGAGCAGGAGAGTGGTTGGGCCCTCAGCGGCGGGGGCTCAGCCCCAGCACCATGTAAATACCTGTGACCATAGGAACAAAAAACACTGTCTGGCCAGGAATGTGGGAAAAATAAAAGGAGCACCCGAAACACAGCCACCTGTTGCTGGATCATTGCAAACCCCGGTGCGGCGCACAGGCCACAGGCAGGCTCCAGGCGCGCGTGGCACCATTCCCTGCGACCAACCTGTGGCCCTGCGACGCAGAGCTCTTGGAGCCAGGGTTCCACTTTTCTGTGCACAAACATCTCGAGGGCTGTGCTGCCATTTCTGGGCAGCAGGTGGCACAAGCACCCTGCAGGCCAGTGTGTTACCCACACCCACAGAAGGGCCAAGTGGGATCCCCACAGACCCTGGACAGTGGGAAGAGGGTGTGTGGTGGGGGGTGGGGGTGCGGGGGATAGGGTGACCAGCCAGTAAGTATGAAAAATTGGGACAGAGTGTGGTGGGTAATAAGTGCCCATATAAGAAAAAGCCCTGAATATCGGGACGGTCCCTATAAAATGGGGCCATCTGGTCACCTGTGCTGGGGCGTCACATGGCGTGACGTGAGGGGTAGTGTGTGCCTGGTCACAGGGAGGGGGATTGGGTGGGCAGGCTGGGGTAGTGGTAAGAGCAGCGTGTGTGGGGGGGTGTTACATAGCTGGGGTGTGGAGGCTAATGGGGGTACATGGCAGGGGTGGGCAGGATGGGGGGACAAAGGTGGGTGGCTATTGGTTGGGGGGGGGGGTCTCAGGGAGCTGCGGGGGGCAGGGTGTGAGTGCTGGCTGGGACGCGCAGTTGCCACTTGCTCAAGAATTGCTCTGTACTCCCCAGGCTGCAGCTTTCCCAGCTGCTGTTCGGGTCTAGTGAACCCGCAGAGCAGCGTCAGAGCAATGGAAATTCGTCATGGCTCTGAAATGAAGCCAGAGAGGCCCTTGCACGGGAAGACAGCTCTGCCTTGCCCGCCCCCCCCACAGGCCCCAGCTCCGTACAACCCAGGGAATCGGGGGCGCTGGATTGGGCAGTTGTGGTTTTTGGTGGGTTTTTTTTTTCTAGACAGTTAGTCCCATCTCAGGCTAAATCCTGCTGGGTCCAAAGGTGCTGTGCTGCTTGTAAGGCGCTCACAGTTGGTCCCTGCTGGACTCTGTCCCAGCAGGCTGCGCGGTAGGGAATCGACCAGAGTGCTGCGTGCAGAGCAGGAGCTGTTTACGGCTTGCATCCCCAGATGGAATCGCTTGCCCTAATGAGAGCCACATTGCTTGTCTATTCTTAGCTGTAACCTTTCTGGGGCTGGGCTGAGGCACCTGGGCTGAAAGAGACTGTGATGGGCTAGCTGTGTGGACTGATGGCTCCACCTGATGTGGTCAAGGGGGTGCCAGTTACTGCACAGGGCCAGGGAAGTGGGTTAAACCTCCGAAAGCAAGGATGTGCTTGTACAGAGATACCTCAGGGAAAGATACGCCACAAACTATGGCCATGAAATCCTAGAAGGACGAGCTGAAGGGTGTGAAGTGCAAGGGTTGAAGGCGGGGCGGGGAGGGAAGCGCATGGCTTGTGCAGGCTGCTCCAAGAGTGTGAATCTAGGCACAAGGGAAAATATAACAGGCAAAGCTGTAACATGTTTCCTCATGGCTTGGGGTATGCAAAATGATATGGGCCCAGTGCTGCACAAGCCCTGACCCAGCCACGAGATAAGCCACCTAAAGGCTGTTGTTTCCTGGTGCAGCTATTCCACCTATTGAGCCTGCTCCCAGGGGACCGGAGTGGCATGTGCTAAGACACGATTGAGCCAGCACAGTGAGCTGAGCCGGTTAGCAGAGGCCAAACATGGTGCCCGGGCACAAGCCTGGCTGAGGGGGCTGTAGAGCTTCATGTTCCCCTCTCGACACCATGCAACTGCTGGTGACTGCTCAGAAGTCAAAGCTGACCTCGGCTGGCAAAGCGGTAATTCTAATGTGCAGCTGCTCTTTGAGCCAGTGGGATCCAGAATTTGGATTTTTTTTTAAACCTTTTCCTCCTAGCCTCCTCTGCGCAGCTGGGCGTATACTGCTCCATTCACACCACTGTCCTCTAGGTTGTGAGGGTTGTCCCCGTGCTTGGCTCTGTCACCTGTTAAGACTATCTTCTGCTACTCGAACACGAGTGCAGCACTGACCCAACATCGGGCGGGGGAGGAGTTCAGGAAGCCTGGACAAAATACCCCCCCGCCAGCCCTGTCACACCCATGGGAGGAACTGATGTGTCGAGACTATGCTAAGTGAGGCTGATCCCAAACTCATGCCAGCTGGTCTTTAGCACAGTGTCACAGGGAGCCTGGTAGGGTGCAGGCAGCATGGGCATCCTACCTGACACGAGAGGACCAGCATGTGAAAGAGCTGATGGGTTTTCTTTTGTGTGGGGTGAAGGGAAGTTGCTTTTGTGTGTTTGAACATGACCAACATATTCAGCTTCACAACTAACCATTCCAGAAAAGGCCAAAAGTGTCTGAGATGGTTCCCACCCACCCCCCACCTCCCACATTGCCAGGCCAGTGAGTTATACTATTCATGTAGCTCTTATTTAAGGCTGGAAGGGGCAGGGGTGCAGCTTCTGCTCCCCATGCAAAGGAATGAGCAGGGCTCAGGTCCTAGCAGCAGATGCTGATTTCAATGAGGCACATTGTCTCTTCATGCTGTTTGTTTGTCCCTGTGTCTCAACTTCTTGGTGGCTGGAGGAACATTTGACTTTCTCATATAAGTCAAGCACCAGGAGCCTGCACAAGAGAGACAGGAGACACAGGCCTCTAGGCACACATGCGGCGAGCCCATGACAAAAGTCCCACACCCTGCAGTATCTAGTCCACACATTTGGTGGCTGCCTCTGCTCCCCACCCCACAGCTCTTCCAGTGTCACTCCCTGGTTTATCTTCATTCCCTATTCTGCCACTCATTCCTGCTCTTAGTTTTTAGTGGGCATAGTTGCAGAGGCCCCCGTGTGTTGGGTGCTGCTCCCCCCCCGCCCCAGTGAGAGACAGACCCTGCTCCAAAGCGCTTACAGGCTAAAAAAAATCAGCTAGACAAAGAGTGGGCGCCCACAAGCAGCAACAGTCCCATTTTACAGATGGGAGCCTGAAAGACACAGACATTAAGTGACTTGCCCAAAGTCACACAAGGAGTCAGTAGCAGAGCTGGGCATTGAACCATGATCACCAGAGTTCCAGCCCAATCTCTTAACCCAACCCTGGCTTCCTCAACAAACTTGATGTTGTTTGCCATGAACATGCAGGAGAAAAGGGTAAGCAGACCCATCCCTTTTATATGTATCCTCAATCCCTCAGCATCTCCCCAGAGCCACATTAGCTAGGGTTTGGGCATCTCCTGGATTCTTATGCTCTTGGCTTTATTTCCCTCCCCCCTTCATTCCAAGATATCTCTTTATTACTCCCTGCACCAAGGCACTGCTCCCACAGCAGCAGCTATGGGATACACTTTCGCCATATTCCCTGTGGCAGCACCTCTCCCTGCCCCAGGGATAGCAGACTCTGGACTTTCTACTGGGCTGATAGGGTACTTGGCTCTTTTTGGGAAGGGACAAGCTCACTGAGGGCATCCATCAGGGGATAGCTTGGGGCCAGGCAGCCGCCCCCCCCCCCTTCCATTCCTGCTTGCTCTGTCATGCTGGCTTGCTAGCAAATGTCTTTCCTGAATGGACTGCGCTTCCTCCATTTGTCTCCTGCAGGGGAAGAAGTCTATGGCTGACTGGTGATACTGGCAAGAATGGGATGGTGGGGACAGACATGCAGGGTACTGCAGTTCAGACTCTCCCCCGCAACAATGACTACTTCCACTCCACCTTATGATAGCTCTGCATCTCTTGGGAAAAGCAGCGATGTGCTAGTGACATGGAGGTTAACACAATCAACAGGCAACACACTAGCCCTGCTGGGTCACTGAGTTTCCCATTTACAAAGGACACTGCATTCTTGACATGCCGAGACCACTGTACATGTGTCTTGGGCACTTGGTTGTCTGCAGCATACTTTGTGCCTGGGTGATCTCAGAGTACCTGCTATAGAAGATGTGCAAGCAAGAGCCACCCAGGGCCCATGGGCTGCATAACAAGCTACTCTCAAAGCTGGTGTGGGGGCAACAGGCCAGCGTGTGAAAGTGCCTTGCTCACACATTAATTAATTAAGTCTCTCACACACAAGGAATGAGTCAGTGTCAGAGCTAGGAACAGAGTTCAGGAATTCATGGTCCCTAGTACTGTCTCTACTAGCCTCACTCTTCACCTTTCCCAGGTGGTCCTGGGCCTGACACTCAACTGTTGGCCATTTGTATTTAGCAGCAAATTGATTAAACACACACATTTGCTGAGAGCCAGTCTCTCACTCCATGGTACTTGCCCCACAGGACTATGAGAGCATTTCCAATAGTTTATTTGGAGGACAAATATCGCCCATGCTGCTGAGAATTAGAAGAGACACCCCAAGTCACTGGACATCTGCCTCAGTGTTTGGGATTTGAGTCCTGGCACGACTCAGTTGCCAGTGAGGGCCTGTGTACCCTCCCCTTCCCACTATACAGAAACATGATTAAAAGGTGGGTTGTATGCCAATATAAACGGGTGGTTTACTTCTAATTGTGAAGCTTGAGTTGGTGCCTGTGGAAAACCCGCTTCAAGGTGGTGTCTCATAAAAAGCAAAGCACAATTAATCTGGGATTCTTTCAGTCAACTGACCACAGGAGGAAGTAGGCTTCCTCAGTAAGAAATTCCCATATCCCTCTCCATGGCTTAACGAGTTTCTTTGTGAGCACCCCCTAGACAAGCCAGAAATGACCTCAGAAAGGCTGAATCACCTATCCTGGACTGCTACAAACCAACACAGATGGCATGAGGCCACTCTTAAAGTCTTTGATTCCTCTAATGATCACAAATATTACATGTGCAGTTACTATGTGTGGCACCTGCACTGACCAGGTCTATTAACTTTGGCAGAATATTAAAGAGTTGGATTGAATGGCGCCTGAGGACATCTCCAATGCCCATGATTAGGCACATATTCTTTGATTCAGAGTTTTTCAATTGTTTTAGGTCTAATCAAGGTTCCAATTTGTTTCAGGTGGAATAACTGGGCATAAGAATTACTATCCCTCAGAGTTCATCCCCAAGGAGATCCTGACCCAGAACTGCTGGTGAAAGATTTTCTTCAGTTCTAAGTCAAGTAGCATTTAAGTGGGCTCTAATCTGAAATATATTAACTCCTGTTGCCAAAATATCATTTGCCAGTTGGAGCTGGAAATTTGTCTAATCCTGGCATCAGCCCTGCCTTTTCCTGCTGTTGGGGTGTGAGATAAGCCTAGCCCCCTCGAGCTCTGCCTTGTACATAAGTGTCCTCATGTCTGGAAGACCATCAAAGCCAGGTATTGTTATAGTAATGGAAGTGGTGTAACCTTAAAGCAATGCTGTTTGTTCATTCCTTTTCTTGGCATGGTATGTTCAGCACTGGAAACTTAACTGACTTGGCATTTCCCATCCCAGTTGTGGATGCAACACAGAGTGCACACTAGCCCAGTTTCTGACTTGGAAAGTTGATAGTAACTATTCTTAGGACCCAGCTTTCCTGCTAGTGGGTTTCTGAATGACCTTCTAGGCCAGAGAGACACTTTTAAACCCTTTAAATGACATTTAAATAGCATGAGCCAATATTTTGGTAATTGGTTATTGTTCTATATGACAGGATAAAGGGCTCTGATTTTATTCTGTTCTTCTAACTCTCTGTGCAATTCTTAGCCTCAGACAAGGGACACTGCATCTTAATTGGAATGTTATTTTGCTTGCATGTGCTGTGCCTATGTATGATTGAATTCCACAGCTGTCTCTGTACTCTGAAATGGGGTGAGCCTGGCAGGAGATGAATCCAGGTGCTTTTCAATTAATTGTTTAATAATACAGCCCTTGAGATGATGTCTGCAGCATGGAGGGAATGAATGCAAATGTATGGGTCAGATGAAGCATTTTAAAGGTAATACAGACAGTCAGCCTGGGGGCTGGGCTCCCATATCAGTTTGCTTATGTTTCTGTACGTTATGTTACAGCAGTTGGCAAGAAACCATTCTGTCCTAGGCGACCAATACAAATAGACAACAAAATGTTCCTGGTGACTGCTCCATTTTCCTGTGAAATACAGAATTCCTGAACGTACGGGAGCTCTAGAGGCCATTAAGTTACCAGAGCAGGATAGTGACCTGAGTCTCATGTCACCTCCTCCATCTGCAGCAGAGTACAGGCTAAGCACCTCAAAGATTCAGAACAGCCTTCTTGGAAGGTCAGGGTCCCAACCTCAGAGGGAGGAGCTTAGTGGACTGACTCCCAGGTGAACCTCTAAGGAAAGATGTGACAAGGGACCTAGTACAGTCTTGGAGAAGCCAGAGGCAGGGGTCAGGTTATTAGAAATGACCCAAATAATGTGATTTCTAAGGGTTTTTGGTGTTGTCTCCTACGTGCATTCCACTCACAATGTGTCTGACAATGCAACTGGACTCTCCTGAGGAGAGTCAAAAGGCCCATAAGGGGGTAGTAGTACTTGGCCAGGCTGAATGCTTCAAGGGACTCCAACTGTCTCTTATACTTTCCTAAATCACCTCTTTGTTTTTTTGGCTATTTCCTTTCATATGGGACATGGTTAACTGTTACAATGTCAGTGTATTTATCTGGCACTCCCTCTGATCTAATATTAGTGGCAGTGAATATGCAGGATATGGTGCCACTGAGATTAGTTTGTGGTTACTGGCGTTGATGCAGAGAATTTAGCAGGAATTGGGGCAGTGATTTGAGGGCATATGATTCCCCTTGATTTTGGATATGGGGATCTGGATATGGGCATCATATTTATAGGTTTAATGACTCATACCAACCTGCCAAAATGTGCAATCAAGGTTATACATCCCTCTGCTTCCCAATACTGGATGCCTTGTGCTGCAGCTCGATTTAGGCTCTTTGCACCTCCACTGTGACTCATATCAAGGTGTATTCAGGGCCTGCACACAAGCTGTCAGCATCCTTTCTACTACAGGCTGTACAGCAGCAGGAAAAACAACAGCACCACAACTATATCTGCTCGGTTTGCCGACAGTGATCAGGCAATGTGATATTCAAAGGAGATGGGGCACCAATACAATTTTAAAAAAAAGGCTGTAAGAGACTTTGAACACATCACAGGAGCTGTTGGAACAAAGAGGCAAAAAGGTGAAATCAAGGATGTGTGAAAGAAAAAACCCCACAAGTCATCAATAGGAAAAGTTTTTCCATTTAATACTAGACTCTCTCAGGATTGAGATGCAGGCTTTTTATGCAATTACATCCAATGTTAAAATTGGTAATACATAATTTACAAAGATTAACATCAAAACAATGATCTATTTAGATATGCTTTTGTAAAAAGGAAATATATTAGCAGCATTTATTTTCAGCAATCACACAGCCTACACCCATGCAGACTAAGAGTTCATATCTATTTGCAATAATGTAGTGCTTCCTGGTCTTAAAACAGCGATCCTGGTGACACACTGGTCTTCTCATTATTATAAAATAACCAAAAAATAAAAAAAGTCATTAATTTCTACACCAGTAAGAAAAACAATTCTTTGCACTTACCTAACATTTGATTGTCTAAAAAACATTTTGTTTAGTCTTTCAACAAAAGAAAGATAAAATGACAGAGCTAGTGTCTTGCTTCTGTACGCACTTTATTTTTTAAAAAGTTTTTAGTGTTTAACACCGTTTGAGACAATGATTTCTGTTATTAACTAAATGAGACAACCCAAAATTTTGGACATGCGATATTCCTACTACACGCACGAGTATTTTATACTCAGGGTTCCTGGTACTGTACAGTGCTTCTCTACAGTAAGAAAATATTCCAAACTATTTTCTTATTTCTTTTTTTTAATAAAATATTTTTTTCCTCAAAGGGTTTTTTCCTTTCTTTTTTTTCTTTTTAAATCAACACATAAAAGTTAATGGAATGAGTCATGTTCCACTAAGAGTAAAATAATAATTATAATAATAACAAGAATGTACATTAGGACAAGCTTGGTCCATTAAAAAGGAACATGTAACTACCGTATTGCTTTACATCCACGCAGCAGATATATACAACTTGGCACATTAAAAACTGGTTTTTCTTATAAGAACATCTAAAACAGGACTGTATATGCATATGTACGTCTGAAAGACAAAAAAGCAAAGCTATTTTAAAGGGGCAGTGTATGCCTACTGCCCCCTCCCTTTGCCACTAGCAGGGCCTGACCCAGAGACAGATGACAGCTTCACGGCACTGGCTATTGGGGAAGGTTACATGTTGAAATATAGGGGATCCCAGTACAGCACTAGTTTATGGCAAACTATGGCAATCACAATTTCATGCAGTGAAAAGTTAGCGCCTTGGCTGTAGTCTTTGGCAGCAATACTTTCATAACGGCAGAGAGAGGGAGTGGTAAAATACACTGTCTCTTTAAGAGACAGACGTTTTAAGCTGTACAGTTAGAACACAAGAATAGTGTTATTAGTTGATATATTCTACAGTTCACAACAAATACTCGCTCTGAATACTGCTTGACGGTTCATGTAGTGAAGGTTTCTTTTTTTTTCTTCTTTTAACAGATTTTAATTTGCACAACACATTGGACACACAAGAACCACAGCTTATCAAAAAAAACCAACAGCAATGGCGTCGTCAGGATTTGACTCGCTTTATAAAATTTATCTGCAGAAAAAATGTGAAAAATTACACACCCCCATTTCAGGATGTGGAACAACAAGTGCTTCAAACAACCAACTCTCGTTTCACTCTGAGCTGACTGGGGGCTTTTCCTCTCTACAGATCAAAGGAGCATCTGGGCACTGGCCGTTTCACGGTGAACCTTTTATACATCCTGGTACATTTCATTCCCCTCTGAACTTGTGCAAATCTGAGGCCACTCCTTTATGGCAGCCTTTATTTTAATCCACTGGGTCTTCACCCTCCCTACAGACTTCATACATTGGTACACACCACTGGCAGTGCCAACGGTATCTTGTACAATCATAGGACAACTGGTCTGTACGGGGAATATTCTCATCAGAGTAAATCAGTCCTCTTCCTTCTATTTTCCTCCCCTTTTTCCCTCCAAGTGGGGACATTAAGCAAAAATAAATTAAATCTGACCATCTTGGACAAATAATCACAAGGTTTTCTCAGTACCTAACATCAATACAAGGCACGCCCAACAACACACACATCATAAGAGCACTGCAGAGCAAGACAGGGCCACCTGCCTGCTCAGACTTCTAAGTGCTAACTGTATTTATGTCAGTTTTTTTCTACCCTCCTCTTCTTGGTTGGTGTACAGAAAGAAGGGGGCTTCCCCGTCAGTCTCTAGCAGACCTGGTAGTGGACTCCAGATCACAGTCTGTTGTTGGAACATCACTTCCTGAAGCTGCTCTCCAGGATGGTGAGAGTACGCCTCCTCAATTTTCTTCCTGATCCTTCCTCCAGCAGGTAAGTGACATCAATAGCTGCAACAGACCACAGGGCTCTTAGTAAGGAGCTGATACAGTACAATTCATTGTACCTGATGCTCTAATATTAATCCATGTAACATGACACAGAAGTGTGGTCTACTGGTCTGAGGACAGAAACTCCTAGGCTTTCATTCTGGTCTTACATAAACTCTCTCTAAGGCATAGGGCACGTCTCTAAAGAACTGATCCAAAGCCCACTGAAGTCAATAAGAGTCTTTTAATTCACTTCAAAGGGCTTTGGATACAGCCCTCAATCTCGTGCCTTTTCTCTCAATCTTCTCATCTGTAAACCAGAGACAATAATAATTAAACTACCTATCTCACTGGAGGGAGGGAGTGAATAATTAGTAATGACAATGGGCTGTGAAAAAGTCCTATATAAATGCCTGTTTCATTATTAACAGGAGATTTCACTCTGATATTTAGTGGGAATTGTAAATGCTTCATAAGTAGGGCCCTACCAAATTCATGGTTCATTTTGATCAATTTCACGGTCATAGGATTTTAAAAATAATAAATTTCATGATTTCAGCTAATTGTAGGAGTCCTGACCAAAAAAGGAGGTGTGTGGAAGTGGGGGTTGCAAGATTATTGTACGGGGGGTTGTGGTACTGCTACCCTTACTTCTGCGCTGCTGCTGGCGACGGCACTGCCTTCAGAGCTGGGCAGGTGGAGAGAGGCAGCTGCTGGCCGGCAGTCCAGTTCTGAAGGCAGAGTCACCACCAGCAGCAGTGCAGAAGTAAAAATGGCAGGTACGGTATTGTCACCTTTACTTCTGCACTGCTGCCTGCAGAGCTAGGCCCTCAGTCAGCAGCTACCACTCTCCAGCCACCCAGCTCTGAAGGCAGCAGTGCAGAAGTAAGGATAGCATGGTATGGTATTGCCATCCTTACTTCTGTGCTGCTGCTGGCAGGGTGCCACCTTCAGAGCTGGCCACCCGGCCACAGCTGCCACTCTCTGGCCACCCAGCTCCGAAGGCAGTGCAAGAAGTAAGGGTGGCAATACCACGACTCTCCCTAAAATAACCTTGCGATCCCCCTGCAACTCCCTTTTGGGTCAGGACCCCCAATTTGAGAAACACTGGTTTCCCCTGTGAAATCTGTATAGTATAGGGTAAAAGCACATAAAAGCAGATTTCATGGGGGAAGACAAGATTTCATGGTCTGTGATGTGTTTTTCATGGCTGTGAATTTGGTAGGGCCTGTTCATAAGAATGGCCCTACTGGGTCAGACCAAGGGTCCATCTAGCCCAGTATCCTGTCTTCCGACTGTGGCTAGTGCCAGGTGCCCCAGAGGGAATGAACAGAACAGGTAATCAAATGATCCATCCCCTGTCGCTCATTCCCAGCTTCTCGCAAACAGAGGCTAGGGACACCATTCCTGCCCATCCTGGCTAACAGGAAACATTTGTGCAGAGAGCACTGGACACAAAATCATGTCCAGTAGCAATGAGTTCAGTTAAAAGCATTTGCTTTACTAATATGCCATGCATGACTCCAGAAACAAACCTAGAGAGGAAATCACTGTATTGCAGTGTACTGACGGAAGGGGTGCTTGCTCACCATTTTTCCCTGGGATTTTCTCTAAGAGGTTGAGCAGGATTTGATTAAGTCTCTCTCTCTGAATATGCCGCCTTTCCTCTGGAGTGCACAGTTGCCTTGTGACAGAGTTACTTTCCTCCACCTTTTTATCATTCTCACAGCCTTCACTAGAGACTGCTTCTCTCTCTGGCTCTTCCAGGCTACGCATCTCATTTGAAGCTTGTTCTTGGCTTGCTAGCACATCCTCAATGAGTGGAAGAGGATCTTCTTCTTGGTTCAGGTCTTTGATCTGTGGCTTTGAGCGGTCTGTCTTCCAGGATGATCTAGCAGGGAGAGAGAGGTGTAAAAATCATAGTTTTGGACACACGTGACAGGAAGGTCAATTGTCAATGAGTCAGCAACCCCAGCTGTGGAGTGGCTTACGAATTTTCTATGGTTTGGAGCCAATCATACAGTAGTATCCTTGGAGGGCAAATCTACAGCCAGACACCGTAATTATAAAGCATGAGAGGCAATGCCCATAGCATTAGCTTACCTTGCAAAACTGCAAATGTTATTGCACATTTCCCGGGTTACTTCTGCATATTTAAAAAATAAAACATATTTCTCCTCCTACCCTGAAAATTTTTTTTTCCAAGTGCTTAAGCTTATGATCCACTGAGAATTTGCTCTCTAATCTTCAACAGTCTTGACTAGTGTTTTTAACCCCCCAAATGGCATAAGACTGTGGAATCTCTGAGCCTCATCCTGATGTCAATCTGCATCACCCTCTGTTTAGGGATCTCTAGTGGCTATTCTGCCTTTGCAGTGGTGGGCCCTACGGTCTCCCATGACATGTCTCAAACCGTTTCTGCCCACTTTCAAGAGCACCTAACCTCCATCTCTTTCTGCAAATGTGTTTCAGGAGGATTGCTGCTGGCTCCATATTTATTACCATTCCCCCACACTCGTATCTGTTTGAATTTTGAGCAGGTTGTTTTTAATTACTTCGCTTTACTGTTTTTACAGCATCTCAAGGGTATTGATAGGGCATGGGTGCTTTACAAATAAAAACAACTATCCCACCTCTTTCACTAAAGAACAACTCAGTAGGTAGGACTCACCTGCCTCCATTTCTCTTGTAGTTGTCTGGTACATAATGAGGCTACAACAATAATAAAGGTCACAGTTAAACAAACAAAGCACTAAGAACTAAGCATTGGACAGTATAAAAATATCACAAATTAAATCCAATGTAGAAGGAAGAGCTGGCCTGCCTCATGCATTGGACTTTAGTGGCTGAGGAAAAGGGATTGTGACCCATCATGATAAATACAGGGTGCAGGCAGAGAGCTAATCACCCCTTAGCACCAGCCCCTATTACTCCTCTCTCAACACTGTAGCCCTCTAGGTCGCCTGGGTAAGTTTCAAAACCAGTAGGATATTTTGCTATAAAACACTGCTATTCAGAAAGCCTGATTTTCCCTCTGTGGGAATATGGATAGAATCTCTAGATCATATACAACAGCTCGCTGCTCCTGAGGAGGAGAAACAAGCTCAGCTATGAAAGCTCTGCCAAGTCTGGTGCTTCTGAGCTTGGGGGACTAAGCTGCTGACACTGCTAGGGGTAGGGGTGTGTACAGGGAGCAGCTAGTACTTCCAGGGAGTGCGGTGGTGAGTGAGAAAGACAGGGAAATGTGAAGGTATCAATGCTTGAGATAGGGAGGGGCACTGCATTCCATGGTCTGGCAGCCTATCTGGAGTTCTCTTCTTGATAAGAGACATGTAATTTTCAGTGCTGAAGGTCAATGATATGCAATTTGATGGAGCTGAGAGAGAAAAATTTGAAATTACGCCTGTTCTATTGAGAACCGTTGTTTAGGGTTGACTAATCAAAACAACTTTTAGCAGAGCAACGGGCTTGGGATAGTTAGACACAGAATGTGGGATGCGCTTACACTCTAAGCGGCTTGGGACAGGGAGCAAGTCTCTAAATTAATGTTAATAATGTTACTATTCATATTTATGCCCAGGGGTACAAAGCCAGCACAGACAGGGTAACTGTGGGGCTATTTTCTGTGAAGTTCACTGAAATATGAAAATGTTCTGCAACTGCTGAATTGTTGCTTGAGTCAAGGTTCAAGTTTTCTCTAGCCAGGAATGTCTTTGGTGAAAGCAGCACTGGGGTTTCTGTTGGAAACGAGGATGTTCAGCCTTGCACATCTCCATTCGTTCTAAGTGCATTTGAGAATTGGCAATGGTCTGCCTGCAACCAATTTTCTTTTCAGATTCTTTTCTGATCAACTTTCTATCCAGTCTGAGTGTAATGTTTACATGTCAGTTCTCCTTGGTTTACCAGGCTTCATTCAGAAGCAGGGAGGCAACAGTTTTCCAAGACTGTGTTCTGTATTATATTAAGAAGCTGAAAGGTCATGAGAAGAGACACTTACTGAGAAGTCTCTCTTGGGTGTGAGTTTCTTGGGAAAGTGGTCAAAGGCATACGGCTTGGTGCAGACAGGATAGCGATTCCGGTGGATTTTATAGAAGAGGTGGGCTGATTTATCAAGGCGGTAATCACAGATATACACATCCTGCTCCTTCACTCCTTTTGGCCTCCCTGCAGTTATAGCAAAAATCAAAGTGCATATAGCATTCCAGGACAAGAACAAACAGCATACACTATGGTATAGAGATGTATTGTGCGTACTTACACTGAGGTCCCAGCTACACTTGTTCTACTCAATTCAGATTCATAACAAACAGGGGAATCGCTAATTCATTTTAAGAAAGAAACTTCCTTGCTCTAATCCCACTACACACCCATCCACATTTACAATATATGAAAAAAATAATGAGTAGAGAAGGAAAATGCAAGGAGGTGGGGCTGAGGAGAGCTGATGTGAAGGGTAAAGAGGAGGAAGGGAGCATTCTCTATTGTACGTGGAGAAAGACAAATCCCAATGTGTTTATTTTCTCACCGAGTAAAGCCTGCTTACCTTTACAATAGGTGTAGAGGTCCAGCACACAGCAAGTCCCCACCACAGCCTCTAAGGGGATAATCTCATACAGTGGCACCCGGAACAGCTCATTGTGATAAAACCTTCGGGAAGGGGAGTGGTGGGTTTCATGTGGACGGAAATAATGATGACCAAATGCAAACCGCTCCTCTCTGTTAAAAGGTGTGAGAGACAGAGAGACTATTTCCCTTGAGCTGTGGTTTTGACTTCACTTTATGCCCTATACTCACCACTCTTTTTGAATTATCTATATTGCCCTTTTAGCATTGGTTATGACCACAGACAAGGTCACACCAATGAGCCTTGTGTTTTCTTGTTTACCCCTTCAGCAAATACCAATAATAATTCCAGTCTGATCTCTAGATCTTGTGTCATAAAAATAACCTTTTCTTTACACTCTTTAAAGAAGACTATTACAAGTTATTCTGTTTTCGGCAGATACCCAAAATGTCTTGAGTGCAGAAGGTGCCTTGAACATACTTTTCATTTTTCCAGAGTTTTTCTATGCGGAAGATATCAAGTTTCTCCCTGTTAATGTGGGATAGCAGCCGGTAGGACTGCCGGACAGGGTGCCCATCTGGAGTTCTTCGGCTGTCTCTCATCAGATATACGCAGTCACCTGGCAATAGGCAGAAGAGACACATCCTGTAAAGAACGTCTCATTTGACACAGTGGCCCAAAAACAGAGAAGCGGCTGGTTTAGTTAAAACAATAACATGACACAGCTGCCCCATATTTAATTCTGAAAGAGTAAAATACAACTAATGCAGAGCCAGTGAACAAGGGTCAGATTGCCTTGGTCGTCTTCATGACACGTTCTACTAGCAGAGAATGAAACATAACCTGAATTTTATGTCCCCAGCCAAATGTGATGACATAGATTCATCGACTCCAAGGCCAGAAGGGACCACTTTGATCAGTGGTTTGACCTCCTGTATAACACAAGTATAGACCTTCTCCAAAGTAATTCCTATAACATATCTTTTTAGAAAAACATTCACTCTTGATTTCAAAATTGTGAGTGATAAAGAATCCACCATGACCCTGGGTAAATGGTTCTAATGGTTAATTACCCTCACTGTCAAACAGTTACTCCTTACACCCAGTCTGAATTTGTCTAGTTTCAACTTCCAGCTGCTGATCATGTCATGCCTTTTTCTGCTAGACTGAAGAGCCTATAATTAAATATTTGTTTCCCATGTAGACACTTAGAGACTTTACTCAAGTCACCCTTTAATTATCTTTTTGTTAAGATAAATAGATTGAGCTCCTTGCATCTCTCACTATAAGGCATGTTTTCTAATCCTTTAATCATTCTCATGGCTCTTCTCTGAACCCTAATTTATTAACATTCTTCTTGAATTGTGGGCACCAGGAATGAACATAGTACTTCAGCAATGGTCACACAAGCGCCAAATACAGAGGTAAAATTACCTTTCTAGTCCTACTTGAGATTCCCTGATTTATTCAACCAAGGATCGTATTAGCCCTTTTGGTCACAGCGTTGTACTGGGAGATCATGTTCAGCTGATTATCCATCATGACCCCCAAATCTTTTTCAGTCACTGCTTCCAAGGATAGAGTCCCCCATCCTGAAAGTATAGCCTACATTCTTTGTTCCTAGATGTATACATTTAGCCGTATTAAAAACACATATTTTGTCTTGCACCCAGTTTCCCAAGAGATACATGGTGCTCTGAATCAGCAACCTGTCCTCTTTATTATTTACAGCTCCCCTAATTTTTATGTTATCTGCAAACTTTATAGTGAGGATTTTATATCTTCTACCAAGTCATTGATAAAAGCATAGGGACAAGAACCAATCGCAAATCAACAAACACACCTGACTGATGAAGATTCCCTGTTAAGTTTTTAATCCACTTAATGTGTACCATGTTAATTTAATCTAGTTTTTTAATCAAAACATTATGTGGCACCAACTCAAACACCTTACAGAAGTCTAAGTATATTATGTTAATGCTATTACCTCTATCAACTAAACGTGTAAACTTATCAAAAGAAGATATCAAGTTAGTTTGACACAATCTATTTTCCATATACTCATGTTGATTTACATTAATTACATTATTCTCTTTAAATTCTTTTTAAATTGAGCCCTGTATCAGGCGCTTCGTGGTCTTGCCAGGGATTGATGTCCGGCTGACAGGCCTATAATTACCTGGGTCATCCTGTTTATCCTGATACAACTGATCAGTTAAACTGATACAACATTAGCTTTTATCCAGTCTTCTGGAACTTTCCTGATGCTCCAAGGCTTATTGAAAAATCAACATTAATGGTCCAGTGAGCTCCTAAACCAGCTCTCTTAAAATACTTGGATGCAAGTTATCTGGAACTGCTGATTTTAAAATGTTTAACTACAGTAGCTTCTGTTTGACAATAATGTGCTATCACCACATGATGAGACTATATCATGTTTTTTCCCCAAATACAGAACAGAAATATTTATTGAACACTTCTGTATTATAAATGATTATTCTATCATTTCTATCTAGTAATGGATCAATACCATTGACAGTATTCTTTTTGTTCCTATATATTAAAAAATCCCTTCTCCTTATCGTCCTTAACTCTGCTGGCCATAGATTTCTCCCTGTGTCCCTCTGCTTCCCTTATCAATTTTCTACAATTCTGAACTCCTGATTTATTTTCATTACTATCAACTTCCCCTTTTTTCCAATTTTATATCTATAATCTATCTATAAAAAAACAGCTGCCTTCACTCCCTTCTAAACCAGATTGTTTTTTATAACCAGCACAGCCTTCTTCCTCAATTGTGGTTTATTGGGGATCTAGTAAGGAGTTCTTAAATGATTCCCAATTATCAGTCTCATTTTTCTGATTAAATTCTTCCTCCCAGCTGATTGAGCTCATAACTGTTTTCAGCTTTGTGAAATTCGCCCCATTAAAGTACCAAGTATATATATTACTTGTGCACTTTATTCTGCTTGCACATTATAAATGCAACCAAGTCATGGTCATGTGCACCTAAGCTACTATTAATTATTAGCTCAGTTATCAGTTCTTCTTTATCTGTTAGGACAAGGTCTAATAAAGAGTTCCTCCCCGCTGTCTACAACATTTGAGAAAATAAAAATAAATTATCATAGGGGGTAGGACTGACCGCAAAAGAGGATTTGGCTAGTAAAACGTTATTCAAATTTGTAATCGTAACTGTAATGTTCTCTAGACTACCTAGAGAACAAATCATTGATGATAAAGTAGATCATTGATCAAAAAAGCACTAAGCCTCTGACTACTCTCACACAGAACTCTAACAGGAGTAAAGCTCCTGAGAGATACATGCAGCTCAGGGGAAATGGATTAAAGAGGGCCAAGCAAAGGGAGCATTCTTGAGAATTGTGACTCTTTGCTCAGTGTAACCATGGGACAGTTCCATGAACTTCTGCTTGTTCTTTACCAATGAAAGGAAGAAACAGTAGGGAAGTGAGTGTGGCCCAGAACTCAGAGCAAGCGAGAATGCTAGAGAAATGCACAGCGTCATTCAAAATGCCACAGGATTTAATGTGCAATATTTTAAAAGATATTTCCAACTGTATTTGAATCCATTCACAATGAATGAAAAGCTGTGAAAGCCCCAGGAGAGCAAGTTCTTCAGCCCAAGACAATTAGTGGTTCTGTGTGTGGCCCTGCAAAGCTGAACCCTTTTTACATGCAGACAGAAACTGGTGTTTGTTTGCAAAACCCACTATCCATTTGTATTCTCCTCACAGACTGATATCATCTAGGATCGGAAAAAATAGCTTTTTCAGCTAATTTCTCTGACTTCAGTTCAGAGTAGGTTCAGCCTGTGCCTTGGTTACTTCCAAAGCTTCACACAAGAGATGCCAGGCAACTAGGGCTGTAGTCTGAGAAGTCAAGTTCCATGAAGACCTGAAAGATTTCATGATCCCTGGGCCTTTTCAGTCAATTTTAGGATTAAAATAAAAAAAAAAAGTTAAATAGATCATTTGTCAAATTTGTACATATTAAAAAGGGGCTCAGACTCCTCCTCCCAAATCTATTTCAGGGATTTACACTGCTGCCCATCACCGTACTAACTAAGATATATATATACACACACACACTGCAATATGTCAAGAAATGATAGACATAAAAATGAAAGCTCTCTTTTCCTGTGTAGCCCTGACATGTGCCCTGCTGCCATAGGCCTCTCTCTAAACCCTTTGGCACATGGAGTTAAGGGCTTCTCTTCAGGGAACACCTCCTTTTCCTATTAAAAGGCCTGAGAGGCAAACCTTCCATGCTGAGAGAGGCTGCTGGCCACCCAGCTGAACACTGGGAAGCAAATGAGAATGTTTAAAAGCTTTGACATATTAAATTAATAAAGTTTCAGCTTTTAAAAACAGAGAAGCAACTTTAGTCCCCTCTGCCACCCACAGGGAGAGAGTAGAACAACTCCAGCATCTACTGTACATGACTCTCACCTCTTAGAGCACCCTGAAGTAGAAACATGGTCAGATTGGTGGCAGGGAGAGCTGTGGCTCAAATGCATTTCCTCACTGACCTCTGGACACAGGGAGAGCTTGTCTGCAAAGCCAGGGCTCAGATGACTAAGTTCTAAGCATATTTTCAATTGGAAATTTACCCCAAAATTACTCATAGGTGAAACAGGAATAACTCCCCCTCGGCCCTGAAAGGCAGTTTGCAGCTGTGAGAGTGCAAGGGGACAGCCTCTATGCCACTGTTCTTGCTCCCTGGGGTGTCCAAAGAGCTGTGCAAATCTCAGGCCATTGGTGAATTTATGGTATGGAAGTTCCTGTTCATTCTACAGAGTACAACTCCAATTGCAGAGTTTCCTAGCTCTGTATGTTGGAAAATCTGTGCCGCCCTGTTATTCTGACAGCTCTGTATTGAATGGGTGGTTCAAGATTGGTTCAGTACATTAATAAGACTCTGGGTGTTAAAAAAAAGACAAAAAACTAGCTGAAACAGAGAAGAAAGAGAAGGAACAAACCTAGAAGCCCAATATCCCCCCAATCAGCAACCCAATGACAGAAACCAAAACATAAAGAGGAAACCAAATGTCTTTGGTGTGGCCAAGATGGTTGCTGCAGAGGGATTCTACGAAAGGCTGAGGAAATGAGCATTCCAGAGTCCCACACAAAGGATGGAGAAGGCACTGCTCCTGGTCTCTTTTTTAGTTACTCTCCCCTCTCCTGAAAAGTCTCCCATCCCCCCACACCCCTTAATAAACATACCAACTGGTTTAACTCATTCTTGATCAGTTCTCTTTATATTGTATGGATCTCTTTCTAACCTTGTCTGTATCTGTGGGATGAAATTAAGAAAAAGAAAAATTCAGGTTCAATATCAGGAAAAGTCTCCTGACAGAGACCTCTATGAGATCTGACCCCTACAGGGCTTGGGGCTTTGAAACAATTACTAGAAGTATACACTGTGAGGAGCAGAGGAGGGGATGGATGATCTAATATGTCTTTTCCGTGTCCAGCGTATATGGTCCTATGATCTATTCACCTTGGTACCAAAGTGCGTCTGAGCCCATGCCTTCCTTCTTGGACTTGCTCTTTCCTGTTAACTCCCAGCAGCTGCCTCAGCTTTCTCTCTTTGGCCAGAAGGAAGCTCATGCCTCTGCTAAAGAAACGTAATGCCTACCCATCAATCAGTCTGTATCATCTCAGCCTCCTCACTATGTGTCACCTGCGTAATAGCTAAGAGCATGATTTCATATTCATATGAAAGATGCATATATTTGAATCAAGGTCAAACCAGAGTGTTCTTTGTATCTTCCTTTCTGATGGAAATCACAGCAGTCACAGAGAATGCACACACCTTGGCGCAGCAACAGGTCATCCCGTAACAGACAGATGAAATAAACACAGCCAGGCTGGGCATAATGGGGACGAGGAATCATGGGGACCTCCTGGCAAAAGAAAGAAATGAACTGGTGAGATGGGGTGACCCTTTCATTACATCATTTACAATCTGTCCAGCACCGGGGCAGAGGCCAACCATATATGCTGCACTTTTGGAAATGCTCAGTAGAGCTGGACACAGAATAAGAATTAATATTTAACAGAATTAAAGAGGACTCAAGGAGATTGTAATGTAAAGCTGGAGAGCCTCAGGTGCGCATTTCCTGTCATGTTTGAGCTGTCAAAAGCTCTGGGCCTCACAATTCTATACTGGCCTAACCAGACTCTTCTGCCTTGGAAAAAGGGGAAACTCTTCTGTGCAGTTTCTCTTTTCCTTGGGTAGGAGATGTAGGATTCTGGCTACTAACCTGCTCCCAACTTGATTATTGTTGCAGTTGATAAAACCTGGCATGGGTTGCTTCAGAAGCTTGCTTTCTGCCTTTGCTAGCCCAAGAGAGAGAATTGTGAACTGATCCCACACTATTTGCAGGCCAGCACAAAGCTGAGAGCAACAAGAGTTAATTCTTTATTAACTCCATAGATTAGTTACACTCTGGCTAATTGGCACATGCAATAATATAAATGCGCAAGAAGTATTACAGTTTGTGATTGTTACATCAGAGCAAGAGCAACTGAAAATAGTTTACCCTGTCCACGGATCGAGGGTCACACTGTTCACACAAGTAGTGTTCAACATCAGAATTTACACCCATGCAATCGCAGTGCTGCCAAACCTACAAAGAAATCCCGATTAGGAAGACATGGGTTATAATTTGTAAATAAAACACATCTCCTCATGAGACAGATTAAGAGAGCATAAGAACAAGCAACCAAAAAGAAATGCAGGGCTTTCTGTGAAATATTTCACATATTGTCAGATAAAAGACAATAAGATCCGTATGCTGTGGTTTTTATTAATCATTGCTGAAGTTTTAACGTCTCTATATAAATGTATTGCTGGCTGTTTCATAAGTGTTAGCTCCTATCTCTAGTCATTTTATTTGCATTTCCTGTGTGGAAACAGCAGTGCTAAATTCTCTTTGGAGAGAAAAGGGAGATCTGGAAGTGGGACTCTGCCGTATCAGCTGTGTGGAAGCTGTGGATGTAGGAACTATTCACCATGGGGAAGGTGGAGCTGGACACTCCTTCTCCCTTTTGTTCCCCCTCACCATGCACTTGTCACACTGGATCATGAGTCCTTCGTCTTTGTAAAGGCCACAGATGCAGCGGATTACATCCTCATCTTTCTCATGCCCATTCTCCTTCTCACAGATGGACGTCTCACTGCTGTCGGCTTCGCTTGCTGTCTCCCCCACAATCTCATCGATCTGGGCAGAAGCTTCATGGCGAGCATTGTAATATGCCTTCCGTAGTCGGCACACGTCACGTCCAATTGGAGACTTCCTGCCATAGTATTTCTGAATACAAACAAAAGAAGCAACTCACTCTTCTAAACACCCCCTACCTTGGGCACATTCATCTACTCTGCCCACTTCAGTGTGCATTCTTGGGAGATGGCCTGCTCTGCTAGCCTCATGTACCTCTGGGCTAGGTATATTCACTCTACCTACTGCCATATGTTTCTGGGTCAGATGTCCCTGCCCAGCCAGCTCTTGTGTACCTCTGGGGCCTGCCCCATATGTCTTAGAGGCAGCTGCGTGTGCCCTGGCTATCCCTGAATGCCCCTGAAGTATAAGTTAATTCCTTTGAGAAGCACCCTGGTCTCTTCAGGCTGGAAAGATGCACACCATTCACAAGCCTTTACTTTGTTGGCACCATGCAGCTGGAGCAAGTTGAGAGAGCAGGCTGAAGGGAACAAGTTACCAGTGTGATCTCTCTGCACTCACTTGGCTTGTCAGAGGAGAGTTATATGACTCTCTCTCTCTCTCTGTTGCAAGAACCTCTGTTGCCATGACCATTAATTCAGGCCACACCCACAGTGCCTGTGCTGTAGCTTTACGGCTTGGCATCCTCACCTCAGCATTCCGGAAGACCTTCAGCATGTCCCCATCAAAAGCTTCCACAGTTTTATAATACCCAGTCAAGATCTGCTTCTCAATGGTGGCAAGGTCCAAGGGGTCAGAGATCTTCTCATAGTAATCTGCATTTCTAAAAGAGGAGGGAATCTATAGTGTCATTTTCACCAACACGTCAAAGATGCACAAACCGGTTAGAATAAAATTACAGATTGGTCTGAGAAGCAAGAACTTACTTTTTCTTTGGAGGAAGGTTGAGCAGTGGAGCTGCGAGAGCCTGCCTGGAAGAGTCTGTAAAGGAAGCACAGAGTTGAACAGTGCTTTGCCATATCAGAATTAAACAAGAGATGTAAACAGTAAACTCAGTCTAAAGAGAGCCCCTTTTTCACCCTCAGACACAGGGAACAGGAATTGTTGGATATTTTAAGGAACTGGCTGTTGGGTACTCTTTATGTGTACAGCACTGAAGACCAGTTCACACTGCAGCAGCATCTTGCACACTGAATCATAGAGCTGAATCTATACAAAATAACTTTTGTAGGACAGCCCCACCTGTGGTAGCAGGAGAAGAGATTGTGGGAAATGGAGGCTGGAGCTGGAGGTAGGATAAGGGGAAATGGAGAAGGGGTTGTTTGAAGTCCTGAAATAAATGTATTCTTCTTTAATATGTTATGCTCTGATGACCCTCATCCCTGTGTTCTGAAGAGTGATAAGATCTCAATGCAGGCTGATAGCAGAGTGTCTGCTTCACCTTTGTAGGAGATGATGCTGTCACAGATCTCCTTGAAGATTTGTGCAAGGCGTGCAGCACGAGCCACTTCAATGTTCTCTTCAGCTGCAGCCAAGCGCCGTGTTCGCACAGAACGGGAGGTTTGCAGGGCTGAGAACTGGGTCATGAAGACATCTGAAAGAAGGGACAAAGAACAACCTTTATACAGAAGTTCTACCTCAAGAGGAACTAATGTCCTTCTCAAATTGAATACTTAAGATGACGCCAGATGGCGTCTCCTCTCCTGCACCAAGTTCAGAAGCATATTTCCTGTTAGCACTGACACTGATTTGGGTTACAATAAAAAGTAAAGGGTCAGATTCGCTGGTGGTCTCTGGCTGTTTTGTGCTGCTCTAGCCAGCTAAGCTGGATTTATGGCTACGTTGTGTTGCTACAGCGGAAAAAAGGAACCAGAACAAACTAGGGAACGTGAACGAAGGCATGTGGGTCCCAATTTCTCACTTAGCTGCCACAGGGGAGCCAAAAGCTGGAATGGGGTTGCATGGGTATAACTGAGGGTAGGATCTGATCTTCTGAATGGAGTGGTGTTTTGGAGAGGGGTTTGTAACTTTCCTTTGGCCGCCACATGTCCCATCCCCATAATAGATGGTAAGCCAGAAAACCTTGTTTCCCAAAGGCCTAAACTCAGAGATGCTCACTGTTATGAGGATAATGAGAACTCTCAGAGTTAGCATGGATTGCTGCTGCAGGTGCTGAGCAGCTCTCTTCTCATTAAGGACCAATCCTGCCCTGCATTATTTATGCTGTTATGCCAACTCCCTAAAATGGCCACATCAGGTTTCTCCTTCTCTGAAAAATCACCTGTGGGGAGAGGGGACAGGAATTCCAAATGTACAATAAGATTTCCAGTAGGAGCTGTGAGCCTTCAGGATCCTGCAGGGGAACACAGGAATTTCCATACTGAATCGACCAGCGGTCTATCCAGTCCAGTCCCTGCCTCTGACAATGGCCAATACCAGATGCTTCAGAGGAAAATGTAAAACTTCATAATGAAGAATAATAAAAAAATATGCCCGTAGAGGGAGTTTTTTCCTCACTCAGAGTGACAGTGAAAACAGATCTGTACATAAACACCCCAATCAGTATTTGAAAAGCTATTTGGACTTGGTAGTAACTTTCTATTGGATCTGTGAACTGATTTGAATTATCCATGGCTGTAAGCTTTCACACCAATGTGATTTGACTATGTCCCCCAGAAGAAAGAGGTAACAGCAGGAGACTGCGCAGGCCTCACCAGATTTGATGTTGCCATCATCACGGCAGATTCCATTCCAGCGGTTATATAATGATGCAGAGTGGATGTTGTCACTGACATGTTTCACTTCCTCTTGTTTTTGCCGAATCTTCTCCCAATTCCGTACCAGAAAAACATGACGTTTTAGCACAAAATTCCTGCAAAAATTAAAAACATGCATTTTCAAATCACCTCACTGTCTTAATGTTGACTATTGGAAGCAGAAGAAAGAAGGCAACAGCTTAGATATTCCCTGATCTATTTGGAAGTACTGTGGGGATCTAATCTATTAATCAGTTAATGTCATCTATTATGCAGCACGCCAGAACTCCATTTGGAGGTAGAGATGGGAGCCCTTTGTTTCAGATGGGCTCATGACAGTCTAAGACTTGTTTTCTTGGTGACTTTTGACATGGCTGATCATGTGTTACTGAAATGGTAACTAAGTGATGATGATGATGTGTCTGGAACTGCCCTCCAGTAGTGTGGTTCTTATTAGTGACAATGGTAATGATAGGTAAGTGCATGTCCAGCAATGAAGAGTTTGAAATGCTGCATCCCTCAAGTTTCTGTTCTGTCACCCCTGTAATACCTCTTGGAGAGATAATTCCTAAATACATCAGTTTGCTGATAACATGGTTATAGATTCATAGATTCTAAGGACCATTGTGATCAACCTGTCTGACCTTCTACATAACACAGGCCAGAGAACTTCCCCAAACTAATTCCTACAGCAGATCTTTTAGAAAAACAACTGCTCTTGATTTAAAAATTGACAGTGATGGAGAATACACCATGGCCCTTGGAAGTTGTTTCAATGGTTGATTACTCTCATTGTTAAAAATTTACAGCTCATTTCCAGTCTGAATTTGTCTCGCTTCAACTTCCAGCCATTGGATAGTGTTACACCCTTCTCTGCTAGACTGAAGAGCTGTTGATTAAATATCTGTTCTCCACGTAGGTACTTTTAGACTGCAATCAAGGCAACCCTTAATCTTGTCTTTGTTAAACTAAACAGATAGACTCAAGGAGCTCCATCACTAGAAGATACTTTTCTAATCCTTTAATCATTCTTGTGGCTCTTCTCTGAACTCTCTCAACTTTATTAATATACTTCTTGAATTGTGGACACTGGAACTGGACACAGTATTCCAGAAGCAGTCACGTTAATGCCAAAACCAGACGTAAAATAACCTCTCCACTTCTACTCAAGATTCCTATTTATGTATCCAAAGATCACATTAGCTCTTTTGGCCATAGCTAATGTTCAGCTGATAATCCCTAAATCTTTTTCAGAGTTACTGATAGAATCTCCCATTCTATAGTATGGCCTACACTCTTTGTTCCTAGATATATACATCTACATTTAGCCATATTAGACCACATATTGCTTATTTGCACCCAGCTTACCAAATGATCTAGATTGCTCTGTATCAGTCTCCTGTCCTCTTCATTATTTAGCACTGCCCCGATTTCTGTGTCATCTGCAAATTTTATCAGTGACCATGTTTTTTCCCAGGTCATTAAAAAAAAAAAATTAAATGGCATAGGACCAAGAACCGACCCCTGCAGGACACCGCTAGAAACACACTCGTTTAGTGACTACCCCCATTTACAATTACATTTTAAGACCTATCCAGTTAGTCATTTTTAATCCATTTAATGTGTGCCATGTTAATTTTATAGCTTTCTATTTTTTAATCAAAATGTCATGCGGTACCAAGTTAAATGCCTTACAAAAGTGTAAGCATATTATATGAACCCTATTATATTTATCAACCAAATGTGTAATCTCATAAAAAAAGGTATGAGGTTAGTTTGATGGGATCTATTTTCCATAAACTCATGATGATTGACATTAATTATATTATCCTCCTTTAATTCTTTATTAATTGAGTCCTGCATCAGTCACTCTATTATCTTGCTTTGTGAACCCTGATAGCCTCTCTTGGAGGGACTACCTTAAAGACAGAATTCTAGCTTCTGGGTAAAGAGCACCAGTATGAGGAGGGTCTCTTTTCCTTTGTGTCCCCACTCACAATGGGGTATCTCTGGAAGTTATGAAGTAGGTTTCATTATTTTCAGTCACATTCTTTCCATGAAAAGGAAGGTTATTTACATTACACAGCTTTGATTTTCAGCAGCATAATTTGCACAGGCTGTGCACTTACCAGTATTTACCCTATGATAACTTTACCCAAGAAACACATGTATTCCCAGCAAGGGGCCATTACTTTCCTTTCCACTTACTAGGGACTATAGCTTGGTTGCCACTTGCAGTTGCTGCAGATTGCAGCTACTGACTGCCCAAAAAGTCCAAGAGCTGACATCACATCATGCCTGCCGCCCTGCGTTATTTACGCTGACTGCCTGAAGAAGTAGGTGGTCCTGTTGGTCTGCGGAAGGGGTCAGAAAGTGGATCTGAGCAAACTGTAAGGGACTGGGGAACAGGCAGTCTGGCTTAGTGATCACAGCTGGGCTGGGGTCCACACGTCAGGGACATGAACAAGGGTTGGAGGAATCACTAGAGCCAGATTCAATAAGCATGAGTCGGGAACAAAGTCAGGCCAGGGTCAGAGACCAGAGATAGTACCAGGCTGAAGTCAGAGTCAAAGTCAAGCTGGAGTCTGAGTCTGGAGATCGCAGGTAGTACCAGGCTAGAGTCAGGAGGCAAGGGTCAGGGTCAGAGTCAGAGTCATGCTGGGATCAGAGACCAGAGATCAGGAGCTGTGGTAAGGTCTGGAATTGCAGCAGGCCCAAAGTCAGACAGCTTCCTGGGGCACCCTCCAGGGTTAAATAGGGCGTTTGGCAGAGGGCCGTAGGGTACTGTCACTCTGGGTCCCTTGGGCAGTACTTCTTGCGGTGCCTACTCTCTACAGTGCTCCCTGGCCATGGATCTGAATGGCCCCCTGGTGGCATTGTGGGAATGTCAGCTGTCCCCAGGCTCTTCAGACCCAGGTTCTAGTCCATGGATCCTTACACCCTCATCCTGATGGTAATCTGTGCCCTGACAGTTCCACCACTGTATTGGTGAGCAATGCTAAGGTGTAGAACTTGCTCTCCTGGCACATCTCTCCCCACTTTTAATATATGCTTCATAAAGAACCATTACACATTCTCTCCCTACTATTTTCCTTTCTAAAGAGGTCTTAATCAATGCATCAGGCCAAACTGCTGCCTGCCCTGTTCTACTCATTGCCAGCCATGCTAATGCAATGAATTTTGTTAGTTGCACAGGAAGAACCTTTGTGTGGTTGGTTCCACTCAAACCAGCACTTCATGTTGATTGGTTCTGCTTTGCTAAGAGCATATCCCCTGCCAGAACAGCAGCAGAGAGCAGGTTGAGGCATTCCACACTGGTCTGAACAGGTGTGCCTGATTCCAGGAGTAACATAGTAACACATTACCCAGGAGCAATGTGAACACTGATGCAGTGTGTGCATTCTCCACCCCACTAGTAATGACCCATTCTAAAACAGCGATTGGAAAGGCCGTTCTAATACCAATGCCACAATTTCAGATTAAGGACCACAGATCCTATCTGATCCACAACAGATCCTAATATTGAATCTATTTAACACAGATCCCAGCACCCCTTCTTCTTCAACTGGACATTCTGTGATACCTTATTTTATGGAGAAAAGATTCATTTTGATTTTATAGCAACTCTGCATTGCCGGGGAGAAAAACAACACTGAAATCCTTCCTTACCTTTCTCTGTTGGACATGGGCTTCATCTGAAGCTGTGGGGTCAACCTGGTTGGCGTGTTCACACTTTCACTAGTCTCCTCTGGAATGTGGCCCCTCTGTAAAATAGATAATTCTGGTGAGAAAAACTAAGGACAAATGGTATGGCAATTCATTTGAGCAACAATCTCTGAACATTGTTTCTCCAGTTTTCTATGCACATATATAACAAATATGCTTCACCTTGGTCTGGCTGAAACAAACTGACTTCCCTATAACCTGTCTATGAAAGAAGAGTTGGCTACAGTACTCACCCCCTTCTTTAGTTTGTGCTTTGACTTTCTCTTCTCTTTCGATCGTCCAGGCCTTCTGTGTGTGGTTACAGGCTGGGTGGTTTTGCCTGAGAGTCCATTCATTCGCTGACTCTTGCCCCCAATTATTCCTCTGCATTTGTCAAAACCACACTTGCAGAGTTGCTTTGAAGTAAAAAGAAGAATTATTTTTTAATAAAATCACAACAATGGAAAAAATCTGTCAATATTACCAAATACCAGCTCACGCACATATAGCACAGTGTGGCCTTATTAATAACCCCTAATCTGCACAGAATTGTTCATCTTTTGTGAGACTCATCTAGGTTTAGTAGTGCGAGCCTCACCTGTTTTTCAACATTAAATGAGTGAAAATTGTAGTCGTAAGTCAGTTCTGTACCAGCAGGCATGTCCTTAAGTGCATACAACCCAATCCGGTAGACACCATTAACAGACCTGTAGAGAAAATATAATGAAAAATGTCCTGGCTTTTATCATCATGCAGGGGCCGCAAGGTCTGGAGGTGGTGGCCAAAAGAATTGGTGTTGGGGCAAAATTAGGCTTGTCCACACAGTGCAAGTGTTGAGAGGTGGGAAACAGCATTTTCATCGGGCCTTGAGCCAAACATTCCTCATTTTTACCATTCTCTCCTGCTTATCCCTCTCCCTGCAAAGCCCTCCAAGGAACATTAAATGTATACTTCACTTACAAAGAGCAGGAAATTGTGGCTTCAACGTGAGAGGAGTCACAAATCACATGAGGCACCACAAATTAAAGAACCACCCCGCCGCACCAAAATTCACTTATTTTCAGGGCTTCATTCTGAACCAGAAACTAACACTTGACCTCACATTATCATTGAATATATGTATTAATACTATTACTTTCCATAATTGTTTCTGTATTGAATTTTCATGTTCATATAAAGGAAAAACTAATTAGCACTGGGTAAAGCTGCACTAGGTACAGACAATCATGGCAAGCTTCCACACCATGCTGTCCTTATTATAAATCCTATTATGCTCACCCAACATTCCAGTCTAAAGCCACCCCTGCAAATCTCTGCTAATACACTCAATCCCTACCTGATGTATTTCCTGCTATCCTAACACTAGGGTCTTTCCTAAGTAGAGAATAGTGGTCACAGATAGTGGTAAACTCTGACTATTTTACTATTATCCTAACTCACAAATACATTTGAACTGCCAGAGGGGAAAAGCATATGGATTTATTTTACTGCACCATCTAGTCTTAATGATTTATTATATCATAACTACATGACATACATAATGTAGGAGCTTCCATACCAGAACAGACTATTTAGATCCATGTAGGACAGCAGCCTGCCTCAGATGTGACATTTACCTGACAGCAATACAAATCTTACACAATACAAGATCCTTAGTCAATATTTTGATGTTGTTTCAATCTCTGCCCAACTCATCTTTTCCCTATTTCGAGACCAACTTCTCTAAGATGCTCATCCTATCTACATTTTAACCACGGATATAGCCAGAGGTCCAGCATGTACAGTATTTGTTTCTTACCATTTCTGCATCTCGCAGTTAGGATTACAGCTGTGGTTGATAAATCGAGCCTCGTTGCCCATGCGATAGCTGTCAATCACCATCCCACTGTCTAAGTTCAGGCAATAATGATCACTGTGATTATGGTACTGTTCAATCATCCGGTTCCTAGAAAGCAACACAGGAAAGTTCTTGTGATTCCAACTGTCAAAGCAAAGCAGACACATAGTTACTATGGAAATAGAGTGTGCAGGAACTCTGGGAGGTGGCTTTAGAGAGACAATTGTAACACTTTACATTTACATCCAGAGATAGAGGATAAGCATTGTCATCTCTGTTTTTACAGATGAGGTAACTGAAGCACAGACAAGGGCAGTGTACTTGACCAAGGTCACTGACGGAGCTTGGATTAGAATTTGGGAGCTGTTCCCTCCAGACCATGCTGTCTCGTGTTATGCAAATTAATTGTACAGATTTCATCTTTGTCTCATACATGTGGAAGAGGACTGTGCAAGTACAATTGGAATCCTGTACAGAGCTTGTTTCTGTATCAAATTCATATTCACTTGTGGCATTGGGCATTTACAGAACAGATGTTGCAGGCACTATGTTGCAGAGGCTAATCACCTTTCTCAGTTTGACTGAAGAAAAGTTTATTGATTAAAATTATAAATTCTATGGGTTCTACCTGGTGCTAGTGGATAGAAAAATACTGTCCCTTCCTTCCCTCCTCATACTTAGTAACTAATTCCCTATAGGGGATAACGTGTTCTCAGAGCTACTTAGTGAGTCTGCCATTTGAAACAGTAATTACAAGTTTCTACCTGAATTCTTGTTCACTAACAACTTCTCCCAAATATTCAATGATAAACTGTCCTGCTTTCAGGGGCTCTTTGGTACGAATACCCCATCCTTTCTCTTCAGCACGGAATCGTTCCAGACACTGCACCCACTCATGCCGCTGAATCCGCTGGTTACAACATTGTTCACCACAAGGGCAAGTGTTAGGGGAACACTCAGCAAAGATCATCCTAAAATCAAAGACAAACAAGCTAAAGGAAAATGGTAAACATACATGGAGAGCTGCTGTTAAAGCAAAACACGCAGTAAATCCTGTTAAAGGTGTCACTTTTCCCCAAATCTCTGACAATGGGATACCCTTTCCTTCCTCTGTCACAAAACTGATACTATCTCAGTCCCAGTTCCTATCTCAGAAGTAGCAATACAATGAGCTGTCTATCACATGGAAGTTTGTAGGTCTACACGTCCAAGTGAAGATGCAGAGCCAAAAAAACCTCTAATTAGAGCTGACTAGGAATTTTTGACACAGCTTTTTTTGGTTGTAAAATGGCAATTTGTCAAAACAGAAATTGTTCCTGGAAAAGGATTGGTTTCAGTGAATTTCTCAGTTCAAAAATTTTTTGGAAACAAGTTTAGAAATTGTGGAAATGTCTCATTTCAATATTTTCAAAATGAAAACTTATGGTTATAGGTTCAAAATGCCTTTTTGTTTCAAAAGTTAAACTAATTATAATACAATTGTCTTGTTTAAATAAAAAGGTCGAAACTGAAATTAAACATTTTGATTGATCTAAAATGTTTTTTTTTCAGATTAATTTGTAAACATTTTTGAGATTTGAATTTTGAATCCTGATTGGGGATGAATTTTTTGAGATTTTGAAAAATCTTCCCAGGATCAGAAAAGAATTTCCTGCTCAGCTCTACCACTACTATGCTTCTTACAGGAGCACGTGGCATAATTTATGTATAGCATTTCAACAGACTCCAGTCCTGATTCTCCACTCTTTTATGTCAGTTTAGCTGGTGTGCAATTTCAACAAAGTCACATCATGGAGAAAAGAATCAGGCTCAATATCTCTTGCATTTTGACTGGCTAGTAAAAGGTATAGAAATCCCTTACACTAATCTCTGGATACCTATTATAAATTTGTGCAACCTGTGTTTTTTTTTTTTCTTGAGTCGCCAACATTTTTTCCCCACCCTGTTGAATGATCCGTTGGGAGAATGCTATGGTTTTAATCCTGAGAAGGAGATTATGGATTGGCTCTGCTTCTGGGATGATAAACAACAACATTTTTGGTACAGTGTTCCATTTTAATTCTTCCAGTTATGCTGTAATACAGGCCTGAACTGGAAAGGGCAGTGGACTCTATGACAATATTCAAAGGAGGATGAGTAAACTGCAGATGCTTCATTTGGGGGATGTGTTATGCTGAACAGGAAGACCTGATCTTTTCATGCTTTCTGGGATTAAACATTAGAAAATTTAAATAAATTCTTAGAAAAATTTCATTTTTTCTAATGTCACTTTGTTGAATGGCAGGAGAGCAGTGAGGGACAGGAGCACTGGGGAGATAGGGTGTCGTTTAGATTCAGGAACAATGGAAAATTAATGAAATTATCATTTTTAAAAAAGATAACCTCTTTGGTACCCTAAATTATCCGAGAGTGCTAAAGGAGTTGGCGGCTGTGATTGCAGAGCCATTGGCCATTATCTTTGAAAACTCATGGCGATCAGGGGAAGTCCCGGACGACTAGAAAAAGGCTAATGTAGTGCCCATCTTTAAAAAAGGGAAGGAGGAGGATCCTGGGAACTACAGACCAGTCAGCCTCACCTCAGTCCCCGGAAAAATCATGGAGCACGTCCTCAAGGAATCAATCCTGAAGCACTTACACGAGAGGAAAGTGATCAGGAACAGTCAGCATGGATTCACCAAGGGAAGGTCATGCCTGACTAATCTAATCGCCTTCTATGATGAGATTACTGGTTCTGTGGATGAAGGGAAAGCAGTGGATGTATTGTTTCTTGACTTTAGCAAAGCTTTTGACACAGTCTCCCACAGTATTCTTGTCAGCAAGTTAAAGAAGTATGGGCTGGATGAATGGACTATAAGGTGGGTAGAAAGTTGGCTAGATTGTCGGGCTCAACAGATAGTGATCAATGGCTCCATGTCTAGATGGCAGCCGGTATCAAGTGGAGTGCCCCAAGGGTTGGTCCTGGGGCCGGTTTTGTTCAATATCTTCATAAATGATCTGGAGGATGGTGTGGATTGCACTCTCAGCAAATTTGCGGATGATACTAAACTAGGAGGAGTGGTAGATACGGTGGCAGGTAGGGATAGGATACAGAGGGACCTAGACAAATTGGAGGATTGGGCCAAAAGAAATCTGATGAGGTTCAATAAGGATAAGTGCAGGCTCCTGCACTTAGGACGGAAGAATCCAATGCACCGCTACAGACTAGGGACCGAATGGCTAGGCAGCAGTTCTGCAGAAAAGGACCTAGGGGTGACAGTGGACGAGAAGCTGGATATGAGTCAACAGTGTGCCCTTGTTGACAAGAAGGCCAATGGCATTTTGGGATGTATAAGTAGGGGCACAGCCAGCAGATCGAGGGACGTGATCGTTCCCCTCTATTCGACATTGGTGAGGCCTCATCTGGAGTACTGTGTCCAGTTTTGGGCCCCACACTACAAGAAGGATGTGGAAAAATTGGAGAGAGTCCAGCGAAGGGCAACAAAGATGATTAGAGGTCTGGAACACATGACTTATGAGGAGAGGCTGAGGGAACTGGGATTGTTTAGTCTGCAGAAGAGAAGAATGAGGGGGGATTTGATAGCTGCTTTCAACTACCTGAGAGGTGGTTCCAAAGAGGATGGTTCTAGACTATTCTCAGTAGTAGAAGATGACAGGACAAGGAGTAATGGTCTCAAGTTGCAGTGGGGGAGGTTTAGGTTGGATATTAGGAAAAACTTTTTCACTAGGAGGGTGGTGAAGCACTGGAATGCGTTACCTAGGGAGGTGGTAGAATCTCCTTCCTTAGAAGTTTTTAAGGTCAGGCTTGACAAAGCCCTGGCTGGGATGATTTAATTGGGGATTGGTCCTGCTTTGAGCAGGGGGTTGGACTAGATGACCTCCTGTGGTCCCTTCCAACCCTGATATTCTATGATTATGCAGACTAGAGCTGCGCTTAGCACACAAGAGCTGAAGAACTTTCATAAGCAAAGTTGATTTAATCATAATGAAATGGCAAATTAGTCTAAGATGTTATTTGATTACTAGTCTCTAAGACTGAAGAAATGTCATGCTCTTCCCTACAGAGAACTGTTCTGGGTAGTCATGAATGGAATCCAAAATCCCTATAACGTGTCTCTGTTCTTACTTTCTTCCTGGCTCTTCTCTTTGTGATAATTACTACATCCCGTTTCTCTTCTCCTCATGGGATTCCTGTTCTTTCTTCATACCTTCCCTTCCCTCCCGAGTCATCCATTTCCAGCTCCATCAGCAACTGCTCTTTTCTGAACATAAATCTGACCTCAGAACAACTGAGAGATTCCTTCCTGTCCTCAAACTAAAGTTCTTCAAAAGGAAACATCAAAAGAATGGCTTCTACTATTGTCCATGGAATAAAATGGGTCTTTGAAAGCTTCAAGCACAGCCCAATAGACTGCTTTCCTGTCTGAGGAGGGGAAAGAAATAGCATGCTCTCTTATTATTAAAGCGGTAGCTAGTAAAGGAAACTATGCTATATGCTTCTGTATCCACACTTTGTTGTACTGGGATCATTTCAGACTGATGAGCTTCTGATCACACCCAGCACATCTCTTTAACTTTCAAATAGCATCAGTTTATGGGGATTAGCCTGTTCAGGGGAATTCCCTTATTCTGCTTAATCAGCACATTTCCTACCTGTTAAGACAGTCATCTAAACAGCCCTTTCCATTGCCATCATCTGGTTTCTTACAATTGCAGGTGGTGGCCTCATAGCCAGAAAGAGGCTTAACATCTACATAGACGTCTGGAAAAAGAAAAAAGGAAAAGAAATAATTTTTCCAGAATAAAACAGTTATTTGAAATGCTTTCACCCCAATGATAGAAACCTGAGAAGAAGGTGGACAGCCAGTCTTTTATGGAACAGAGGGGTGGTGGAAGAGTGGAAGTCATGTCAAAGTTCCATACTTACACTGCTTAGTGAAAGGCACATGTATAATGACACCCACTATAAAGTAATAAATACAATAAATAATAATAATTAATAAAGTTACTTACTAGAACGGATTTTTTTATAAAGTGGGACATCTGGCTTTTTGTACAACTAAAAGGAAGAAAAAGAAAATTCTTACTTAATACATTGAACAACTGAAGCTGACATTCAGAAGTGTCAGGAAAATGATTGGCATGTTTTTCATATATATATATTTATGTTAATTACTGGATAATATATGCATAAAGATCAGCTCAGGCTATTTCTCTGTGTGTGCACATCAGAGGAGAGATTAAAAATGTATCTGAATAAAAAATACCTAAGTTTAGAGAGCTCACTGAACAAAATTTCCAACATGGTTTATTCCTCCATATTGTCTGACACAGCAATCAGGAAAAGTCAAACAGAACATCTATGGAAACAGACATAGCTTTTTGGGATAGTAATATTTCCCTCAGCATTGCAGAGAAAAATACTTATTTAAAATAACTTTGAGTATGGGCACCTGCTCTTGTGGTAGAGCAGTATACTCATAATCAGTACAGTGGTAAGGAGGGGGAATCAGAACTCAGGCCCAAGATCTCTGGGCTGGAACCAAGGGAAATGCAGATCCTTTTGTCAGAATAATTTGCTATATATAAGGAGAGGACAGGAGATAAAAGGGAGTTCCCACTGTTACATATTTACTACATAAGCTATTACAGACCTAGATTTCAGCTAATAATTTAATATATAGTAACATTAATTGCTTCTCCTTTTAATTGTGTTTTAAAAGAATAATTACAATTCACTTTCTGTGTGTACTGCACTAGTAGCCCCTTTCAGTATCAACTGTCTCAGACATCATATAACAAAATGATTCTATAAGTGTTCAGATATTAGGTGCATAAGGAGTGCATACCATTTTTAACTAGGTAATATTATAATATAGATAAGATATTGATAGAGGTAGCTAATCTTAAAGTCAAAGCCAGGAACTCTCCCCAAGTAGAATGTCAACAGCTTTCACTTTTTTAAGATTAGACTTTGGTGGTATTCTGATGAGCACCTGGAGCCACATTACCTTGGGAATTTGTTTAGCTCACTTACATGGCGAGGTTACATCTCCTAGAGCTCATTTCTTGCTGTAGAGCTGGAGATGGATTTACCTTGCCTGTGTTAAACCACTGGTGGAGACTTCTCAGTTAAGGAAAAGAAAAGAAATCCCTATTTTTAGGCTTACATTCTTTTTAAAGATCTTTAAAGTGTGTAACTGTTAAACGCTCTCTGCACTCCCCTCAATATGAAAATTTCAGCTTGCAAGTAAAAAATAAATTCCATTCTGCTGGGACTGATTCAAGAAAAATAAGGCCTGAAATTTCTGAGTGCTGTTGGCAGTACATCTGAATTCTCCTGAGGCGCGTCTAAAACAAGATCCTTATAAAAAGTAAGCAGGCCTCCAAAATAAAAGTCCATAGCAAAATTAAAGATGGGCTTTTTCAGAAACTCAGTAGACTGCTGCTATTTTGCAGTGAAGGGGAAAATGGAAATTGTCCACATTAAATATATATATATATGCAAATTATTTTTTCTCATTAATGTCAACATGAATATTTACCAATATTCAAAAAATGTTACTGTAGCTGTGGTGTAAGAACCCTAGTCTCTTTCTAGAATTTCTCAATGCAATCTTGGCACTTAGTAACATTTTTGTCTTGTACCTGATTATGTTTCCACTGCCAGAGGATGTCGTACGGCAGCTGGAAGTCTATTCTCTTCTGTCTCAGATACTTCCCTGAAACAAAATTGATTATATGTCACTCATTCACGTATACTCATGAGGAAAGAGGACCATGAATGGGCATAGAGCCCAAATTCTGACAGAGCCCCTCAAATCTCTGAAAATAGTAAAAGGCAGAATAGCAGAAATCCTCAAAGAACATTTTGTTTATTAGGGGCAACGCAGGAAACATGTCAGTAAAGAATCCTTCAAAAGGATCACAACATGCTGGTGTTGTTGGCTTTCCTCTAGTGTCACAGATAGGTTTATTCTTATTGGTATTGAATGAGGTTTTTTCACATTGTAACATCCTAAATGTTATTACCAGGGACAGTGTATACAGTGGGGTCCTGGTGACCCAACAGTTCAGTAACAGATCTTTTCCATTAGTCTCTTAAGTGGGGTCACATAAACTGTACTTCCAAATATGAAGATTGGCTTGCTGGGGAAGGTGAGAGGGGAAAGGCACTCTGCTTTCTGTGGAGAGGGGTCTTAAACTGTACTTTGATGACTGACCTTAGAGAGATCATAAAACTCTGATGTTTGCAGCTAAACTCCTAACAACAATGCCAGGAATTCTGCGGGGTTCTCACAGGAGAGGTCATTGTAAAGCGAGAAACTGGAAGGCCAGAATACATTTTACAGATATAAAAAGACTTGCTTTTTAATCTTCAAAAATCTATTTTCCCCAAGAAGGTACCTACTCTGGTTTTGCAGTATTTTTCACATTGTAACATCTCAATGTTATTACTGGGACAGTGTGTAGAGTGGGGTCCTGGTGACCCAAGAGTGCAGTAACAGATCTTTTCCACTAGCAATTTCCACAGTTGTGCTTTTAGGTCAGGACTTCATTCTGGCATTTGCTCTTCACAACCCCCTTTCCCCAAACAATGTACTAGTATGTAGAGGGTGAGTCTCTCCTCCCTCCCTCCCCCCACCCATGAATGTACTGAAATGGGATCTCAGTTAAGTTTCCAAAAGGTGGGACTATCCTGGATTTTTTCCCAGCCTGACTCAAAGTGAAATTTTCTGATCCATGAAGCCCTGCCCTCTATGTCAGAGAAACATTGTGGAGAATTTATTTGCCAATCCTCATTAAAAATGTACTTCCTATCAGTGTGAGATGTCTGTAAAACAAGCAACTGATGCTCTCCCTTCTGCACATTCTTCTGGAAAATCTGATGAAGTCATCTGATAAAGTACTCAGTTGGATGCTCCTAAGAATCATCTGAGTCCCCTTCAGTGCTCCCCTTGCTCCCAGTATACAGCACTTAGGAGGGCAATTCAAGTGGGTGTACTAAAAATATGGCAAGTAGAAAATGAATAGTGTTCTTAAGCATTCAATCTATTTTACTTTATGTTTTATCCAGTCAGATTTTCTCAGGAAGGATCATTTTCCCCCTACTTATTTTACCAAATTGAGCACAAGGACTATTACTATGTGTACACTGTTTATTACATGACATGAAGAAAGATGTTGGAAGAAAAGAGGAATTCTTTAAGCACTTTTGATTTACTAAATCGTACAATGAAGAGAGGAGGAGGCTGGAAGAGACAGAACAGTTTGCACTGAACTACATTTTGTAAAGAGAGACGAGACAGTGGCTGGGTTGGTTCTCAAGTATCTAGACAAGAATTTCAGAACTCTGCCCAGACTTGATTTCTTAACCAATGAGACAGTGAATGGCTCTTTTACTGGCATTATGCTGCATAATTTAACAAGGAGATCTCTAAAAATAATTGTATCTGCCTATGCAGTGCAGGGTTCCAGTATATATGAAGTGCTTCCTGATTCCAAGCTCCACATCTTCATATCACTTCCTCTTTCCTAACCAGTATAAGTGACCTGAATAAAACCTGTTGTACAAGTGTTCTTTTTTTGGAGAGGTATCTACAGCCCATCCCACTGCTTTTGTGTAAGAGATATTCCTTCCTATTTCAACAGTTGGTGTCAAACAGTTAGTAGAGGACACAGATACTACACAGTACAAATCTGTTGTAACTTCCAGAAATGAAGTTACTTAAGGAGACTTACTAAGGAAAACAGCTATCTGACTAGAGGAGAGAAACACTGTCTCATACATTATTCATCAGTAACTTCTAACTAGGAAATCTCAAATAAAGTCTGATACTCTCTCCTTAATTCTCATTACTGTGCCCAAAGAACTAGAATGATCTAGCACAGATAAATATATACAAAAAGTTTCCACAAGCCTAATTTACACAATAGACCAGAGGGGTCAGGAGAATCCATTAGGGTCTAATGTACTAAGTCTTAAGCCCATTACACCCTAAGAATACGAACGAGTGCTGAAAATGACTTTCAATAATTGGTTTCCATGAACTGGTATTGACAGTGGCCTAAATGTTAAGTGTAGATTTGACAAGGCCATTCCTAATAACGTTTCAAGGGGACATGATATTGAAAAAACATTTTCAGCAATAGTTCAATTTCTTGGTGTGCACAGAGTTTCTGCCATTAAGAACCTGGCTTCTACAAGTGTCAGGGTTTGATACTGCAAACACCAGGAGTTTTTAAATTAAGATTAAAATGTTGTCCTGTCATTTTGTTGGGATACTGCTGCACAGATCTGAAACCAAAAGGGGTGAATAAAGATGAAGTGTCAGCCCAATGCCCAAACATCCTGGCTTTCCTGGGTCTAATCAAGCCCTTTCATGTTCCTTTAGCAATAATTTTTGTGGTTTCATTTAGATTCAAATGCATACCTCCATCATTGAGAAAACTGGAAAATAAAAATTGTAATGTTTTCCTTACAACTTACTCTTAAATTAGTTTTTATTTTCAAAGCTTTTTTTATCCTTAGCAGGTTCCAGGAAACAGCTAAATCTGCTGGGAATTTGCTTTCACTTCTATGACCTCACTGAGTGAAACAAAAGGCCTTTTCAAGTGCCCTGGCACTGAGCCTGGAGAATATGGAACGTTCTCTAGCCCTCATTAAGCAGGCACTAGCAAAGTTATTTGGCAGAGAATTAAACCTTGTAACACTATTCTGTAGTTATACCACTCTCCAGCTACCCAATACAGAGTAATTAAAGCTGCCTTATCTTTATTGCAGAAGTTTGTTTGTGTCTGCTGGTACAAATAAACTGGAGGTTATGGCTTTGTGTGGAAAAAAGAGAACAGGATCATTGCATTGCATACTAAACCTGAGCCTCTAGGGAGACAGTTCAATTGTGGGACAAAGCCACATGAACTAATAAAAAAGGAGGAATTTATTGAGAAAGTTCACAGATTTCTTGTTAATACCTTTAATTCTGAAATTTGAATTCTTAAAAGTTCATGGTTATTGATTTACACATGAAGATCTGTCATATCCTTCAGCTGCTGTTTCATTAAATAAGCTAACCCACAACACAACACAACACACAAGGGCTTGGCTAAAGGAGACATTCTAATCAAACAAAAACATTTGGTGGCACAAACATTCTGTCTGAACAATGCAAAGTTCCCTATAAACCCCTTTTCCCAGTGTAATGTTGCAATACAAATCAATAGAACACAGGGAGTTTGCACCTATTACTCCTGGGGGAATTCGGCACTACTGCGCACGTGCAGAATTTATGTCCCTCCACAGATTTCTTTGCTCCCCTGCAGAAAAATGATTTTCTGATGGGGAAGCAAAGGGAAGCCACAAGAACGGTCATGCAACCCTCTCCAACAGTATGTTTTGGGTACCCAGGGCAGTTGGCAGAGAGGTAAATCACTGTGGGTCAGGAGGTGGAACTGGGGAATACCAGGCTGGTGGCTCCTACTCTGTGCGGGGATCAGCTGCTAGTCCGGACTGGGCTGGGGAGGATGGGACTTCCTCTTCCCTTGCATGGCATCTGGGGCCGGGTTAGACCCACCCCCAGATTTTTCGCCTGTATGCAGAAAGCTCTGCAAACTTCCCCTCCCCTCTGCGTCCTGCACCCATCACTCCTCAGCTGCAGGGGGAAGGATCCCTGTACAGTGAGCTGCTCTCCCATCTGCCCAACCCCCATGCATCCAAACCCCCTCATACCAGACCCTCCTGCTGAGCCTCACCCCCTGTACTCAGAACCCCCTGATGAGCCCCACTCCCCCTGCATCTGGACCACCCAGATCCCCACCCCACCAAGCCCCAACCAGTTGCACCTGGATCCCCACCCCACTGAGCCCCACTCCCTCAGCATCTGAACTCCCCACATCAAGACTCCCTCGGCCGATCTCTATACCCCCTATACCAAGACCCCCTCCCCACAGAGCCCCACCCACCTTCACCTGGACCCCCCTGCAGAGTCCTATTACCATTGCCCCCAGAACCCTCCAACAAGGGCCTGTGATCACCCACCTCTGGGCAGCCAGTGGCCTGTGCTTCCCAGTGCCATGCTGGAGCCTCCACGTTTATTTGACAAATAAAATTTGCAGAATTTAAAAATATTGTGCACAGAACTTTATTTTTTTTGGCACAGAATGCCCTCAGGAGTAACCTATGTGCTCTGCTCAGTGCTCTAGACAATTGTGTTCAAAAGTAATTTTAGATTGGTTGCTGCTATACTGGGAAGTGACCTGTTTGTGAAAGCCCTCAGTCTGGAAGTCCTATGTCGAACTATAAACTAGTTTGAAGCAGTATAATCTAGTAGTCTGAGTATGTGACTAAGAGCCAGGAATTTGTTGAGTTCTAATCCTAATGCTACCACTAGCACATTGGGGGTAAAACTGACCTTTGTGAAAGAGAGTCAGCACAAGACCTACCCATCACTTAAGTCTTATTTAAACTCTCAAAATAGGACTGAAGTGATGCACATGTCTTGCACTTGCCTTCTGCACAAAGGTGAATTTCAACCTGTATGACTTTGAGCAAGTGACTTAACCTCTCTGTATCTACCCTTTCCTCATCTAGAAAGTGGAAGCTAAAACATTCACAGGTATGTGGGAAGGATTTATTAATGTTTGTGTTTTGTTTTAGAGATATAACAGGTGTTCATTATTTTACTGGTTTCCATCCTACTTTAATACTGCTTTGAAAAGAAAATTATTGTACAACATTTAAGCAAAGTATATAATGCTTAAAGAGTAACATTTATTTTCTGATTGATAAACCAGTATGAAAACTAGATTAAGATCTTGACAATGTAGAGTAAACAGAAAAATTTCAAACAGTAAAATCCAAAAAATAATTGAAGCTTTTATTGTATTTCTCATATAGTCCATCTTGTTCCCATAGACCTCTGAATGATGAAAGCATTCAGAGTCTGAATCAAATGAGTTTGATACAATTTTGGGGACAAGAAACTTTGGTTGTTGAACAGCTACAAAGCCATTTCTACAAAAACAAACCTAACACACAGAGTGCCCTTCAGTCTGAACTGTTAGACTAAAGACAGTTCACAGAGCACAGAGTGAGTAAGTATGACTTCTGACAGTTAAAGAGCAGGTGAAATGAGTGACTCTACAAGAAAAAGGCAGAAAAAAGTGGGGAGGAAAAGGAGAGTGAGAGAGAGAACAGAAAATCTAAATGGAAAAGTTTAACCCCCAACCTGAGGAGTGGCACTTGATTCTCAGCAATAGAAAACATATATGAAGTACTCACCAACATGAATAGGAGCTGGGAACAATCCATGTTCATGCTCTCCAGGAGTGTACTCCAGCTTCTCTTTCTTTAATTGGATCAGGCGGCTCTTTGGGCTGAGAATGAGAGGCAGAAAGAAGCAGAGAAAGCCAGAGTGAGAAAGAGTTTTATCACTTGTGAAAACAAAACTTTCTATGCTAATGAAGGTATTAATCTTCTAGACTGTCAGACAGCAATGGTCTGTATCACTTTTCTGGACCCCTACTACTCTTGAAAATCAGACCTTTTCTTGGATTCAGGGCTTCTGAAGGTCAGGCCACTTGTATTTCAGTGTCTAAATAGGAATGTAGGTATCTTTAGGCATACTATTTTGAAAATTGTAACCTGGGCTCATATAGGTTATTTTTACATGTCATATTTACATGGACTAAAGAAGATACAAACTCCAAAAGCCTAAATCAACTTTCCAAGATGTTTTCCAAGTACATCTAACCCACCTGTTTCAAGACTAATGGTCAAAATTATTTTTAATTGTATAATTTCTTTGTGGACAATACTGAAAGGGAAAACATCGACTTGAAAAATCACATTTCCATCTCAATATTTGTACCTACAGTTGTTATAAATAATGTCCAAGATTACTAGAACAAAAAAGGTAAGAGATTAAATAAAATAATATACTCTTTTTTCAGTTTGCTCACTTAGTGCATTTGATAGCATTTTGTGTATAGTCAGTTTCACTGTTTTGTTGACTGCATATGTCCTCCTCCAAACCCTTCAAGAGTTTGTTAACCAGTAAAACAGCAGAAGTGCTGAAACTAAACAGACAGCAACCAGCAGAGGAAAAGGGGAGCGAAAGAAGTGAGCCTGTGCACATTTGGTATTGCAGGTCTGAGGCATACTAACCAGGCCCATCTAAACATGAGCAGGGGGACAGAAAAATTCTTACTTTTATTTAAAGAAAAATTTTAAACAACATACTATGGCACAGTATATAAAGGGTACTGAATCAGAAAATGGAATGTTTAGTCATCAATTAAAAAAACCCAACTTGACACTGATACCAGAGTTTAAAGGGACAACAGCCAATAAGAATTTCTGAGGGCTAGAAAGAGGATTTATGGATGGAGAAAACCAGTGGTTCTACTCCTTCTTTAGCCCTTTCTGTCAATACCCTCTCTTATCTAACAGAAGGTGTATTTATTCAGCAAGTATATTCACTCATTTAGTTATTATTTATTATCTGTATTACAATAGCACCTAGATACCCCAACTTGGATGTGGGACTTGTTATGCTGGGTGTTGTACATTATGAGACACTCCCCGTGCTGAAGAGTTTATAGTTGAAGGCTTTGATTTTTCTAAGACATATGTACTTAACTTTATTCATGCAAGTAACAGAGTTAGATTTTCAGGTAAGAAAAAAACATTAGGATCATCTATTTGACCTCTGGCATAACATAAGCCATCAAATTTAACCCAGTGAATTCCTGCACCTAGCCCAACAACTCGTGATTGAATTAGAGCATATATCTTGATTTAAAGCAGAGGTAGGCAACCTATGGCATGTGTGCCAAAGGCGGCACACGAGCTGATTTTCAGTGGCACTCACACTGCCCGGGTCCTGGCCACCAGACCGGGGGGCTCTGCATTTGAATTTAATTTTAAATGAAGCTTCTTAAACAGTTTAAAACCTTATTTAGTTTACATACAACAATAGTTTAGTTATATATTATAGATTTATAGAAAGAGACCTAAGTTAAAATGTATTACTGGCACGTGAAACCTTAAATTAGAGTGAATAAATGAAGACTCGGCATACCACTTCTGAAAGTTTGCCAACCCCTGATTTAAAGACTTTAAGTAATGGAGAATTTACCATATCCCTTGGTAATCTGTTCCAGTGGTTGAGTACCCTCAATTGCTAAAAGTCAATGAGACTATTTGAATGCATAAAGTTAAGCATGTGCAAGAGTTTTTGCAGGTTTGGGACCTAAATAAATAAAAAAACAAAGGGTGGGAGAAAGTATTAACAACTCAATTCTACATATGGAGAATTGAGACAGAGATTAAGTGACTTGCCAAGGTCACAGAGGAAGTCTATGGCAGAGCAGGGAAGTGAACATGAAGTCCCAAAGGAGCGCCTTATGCGCAGAACCATTCTTCCACCTCTTTTATATTATTATTGTACTTTGCTCTTAGGGCCTTTCATCCAAGCACTTTATTACTTGAGAAAAAATTAGGATGATCCCCATCCTATAGATGAGGAAACAGAGGCACGGGTAGATTAAGCAACTTTCTCAATATCACACAGTGAATCAGTGGCAGATCCAGGAATGGAACTGAAGTACCATCACTCCCAGTCCATTGTTCTACCTTCTAGATACACTTACATTTGTTACTTAATTCCAAGTATATATCCAACTTTGCTTCAAACTCATGTATGCATTTGCTTCTACATCATCATTCTTTGACAGTGTTACTGGCCTAGTGGATAAGGTGGAAGCAGTCAGTGTGCTATATGTTGATTTTAGTAAGACTTCTGACATAGTCCCACGTGACATTCTCATATGCAAACTAGGGAAATGTTGCCTAAGTGAAATTACTACAAGGTGGTGCACATCTGGTTGAAAGACCACAGTCAAAGTGTAGTTATCAACGGTTTGCTGCCAGACTGTGAAGGTGTATCTAGTGGGGTCCCACAGAGGTCCGTCCTGGGCACAATTTCTTTCCTAATAAACCATTCCAATATGTTCTCTCAGACAGAATTCAGTTATTGGTCTGCAGTTAACAGCCTCTTCCTTGCAAGCTTTTTCAAAAATTGGCATATCATCTGCTTTCCTCCAATCACCAAGAATCTTTTACTGTATCAAACATCATATAAAATAAAGATGCAAGTGGCTCTGCCACTAACTTCTTAAAGAGGACCTGCAAAAGGTGCGTTACTTTCCCCACCTGTATAATGGGTATATATTTACCCACCTTTTTAGTATGCTTGGAGATCCTTGGATGAAAGGTGCAAATGCTTTATAAGTGCAAAGCATTATTCATGTTTAATTATTATTATTATTATTATTTAATATGAAAATACAAGAGTCAAACAGTTTCAGTATATTTTCTTATTATTTATATAGTGCCACAGGTATGCACAGTTTTTTATAGGTAAAATAACGAGAGTACAAGGAATTTAAGGAGGGTCTGAGTTCATAATAAAAATATGCAATTTTTCATTAAAAAAAGCTGCCGTGCCAGACAAGTGGAGGGTAGAAAATATACCCTGCTTTCCCTCCAGTACAAGGAAAACTGAGTGAATGGATAATTAAAGACAGAATTATAAAACACCTGCATGAAAAATAATAGGATAGGGACAAACCAGCATGGCTTAAATAAAGGAAAAAATATGTCTCTCCAATATAACAGAATTCTCTGAGAAGTGTCAACAAAATAATAGATAAAGGAGGACTGAATGACAATTTATCTGGACTTTCGAAAAGTCTTCAAAGTCACTCAAGAGACTATTCAGGAAGCTACGTGGGCATAGGTCAGTGAGCAGAAATTGGCTGAGAGTCAGAAAATAAGAAGAGTAGGGATAAATGATGAATTTTCAACCTGGCAAAAGTTAGCAGTGGGGTGCCCCAAAGTTCCAGACTAGAACCTGTGTTTTTTAAATCTGTATATGAAGATTCCAGGATTGGCACTGTGTGTCACTCTGAAGCCTAGAATGTCTGTTGAGTCAGTGTGAAGTGATGGAAACAGCTACAAGGATGGTTGAGAGCTCTGCTTTTTAGGTTTATCATCTTGTTCAAACATCACTGAGATTTGCATTCTGTTACCGTCAAATTATTAAATTCTCAGCCATTTTGACTTTACAATCGACACCCTGAGACAGCATGGGGTTTCAGCTACAATAAGGCATGTAGCTATGCCATGCCAAGAGGCCTAGACCACTGTGATATCAAAGGTAACTCAAGCAATTACCATCCTTACCCTACAGCTAATTTGCATGTAACAATTTCATTGGTTGTTTGAGGGAGGGGGCGATCAAATAAGTTTGAAAACCACTGCTTTAAATTAACTGTAACCATTTTGGAAAAACAACTGAACACCAGTGTGCACAGATCAGTGAAAGCTTCTGTTTAAAGTGCAGTGGCGGTTAATAAAGCAAACAAAATGCTAAGTTGCAACAGAAAAATAATGCTGAAAAAGGTAATGATGCCATTATATAAAGAGATGGCATGCCCTGATCTCTAGTTCTGTGTTCAGTTCTGGTCAACTATTTCTCAAAAAGGATGCAGTAGAAATTAAAGGGGTACAAGAGACAGAAGGCCAAAATTATTAAAGGCCTGGAAAGACTTCTATATGAGAAGCCACTGTAATGTGCTAATAAAGTTTGCGGATGACACGAAGCTGGGAGGTATTGCCAATACAGAGAGGGACCGGGATATCATACAGGAAGATCTGGATGACACTGTAAACTGCAGTAATAGTAATAGGATGAAATTTAATAGTGAAAAAGTGCAAGGTCATACATTTAGGGATTAGTAACAAGAATTTTTGTTATAAACTGGGGACTCCTCACTTGGAAGTAACAGAGGAGGAGAAGGGCCTCAGAGTATTGGTTGATCACAGGATGACTATGAGCCTGTGAAAAAAGCTAATCCGGACTTGGGATGCATCAGGCGAGGTATTATTTAAGCTCAGTACCAATGTGGACACAAGAACAAATGGATATAAACTGGCCAACAGGAAGTTTAGACTTGAAATTAGATGAAGTTTTCTAACCATCAGAGGAGTGAAGTTCTGGAATAGCCTTCCAAGGGGAGCGGTGGAGGCAAAAGACATATCTGGCCTCAAGGGATTAAGCTTGACAAGTTTATAGAGGGGATGGTATGATGGGATAGCCTAATTTTGGCAATTAATTGATCTTTGACTATTAGCGGTAAATATGCCCAATGGCCTGTGATGGGACACTAGATAGGGTGGGATCTGAGTTACTACAGAGAATTCTTTCTTGGGTGTCTGGCTGGTGAGTCTTGCCCACATGCTCAGGGTTTAGCTGATCACCATATTTGGGGTCAGGAAGGAATTTTCCTCCAGGGCAGACTGGCAGAGGCCCTGGGGTTTTTCACGTTCCTGTGCAGCGTGGGGCACAGGTCACTTGCTGGAGGATTCTCTGCACCTTGAAGTCTTTAAACCATGAGTTGAGGACTTCAATAGCTCAGACATAGGTCAGGGGTTTGTTACAGGAGTGGGTGGGTGAGATTCAATGGCCTGCGTTGTGCAGGAGGTCAGACTAGATGATCATAATGGTCCCTTCTGACCTTAAAGTCTATGAAACCTCTCCTAAAGGCAGGTTATTCTGTAATGTTGATTCTGGAGATTCTAGCCCTTCCTCTGAAGCATATGGTACTCTCCACTAATACAGATAGGATATTGGACTTCATGAAATTCTGGTTTGGCAGTTCAGATATTACACACAAATGGAGGATACTCTAAGGAGATGATAAATTTTTACTTATATAAAAATATGTGCCTGTTTCTCTGCAGTTTCTAAAGGGTTAACGTTAGGTGCAAACGCTACTGACTTGGAAAGGGTGTAAGATCTGGATGTGTTATCTTGGTAAGGGTGAATTTTAATGAAAAGGAAAGTTAAACACAAAGTCAAGGATGAGAAGCCACATATAATGGGAGTTAAGGTTCATGTTTTATAAACATAAATACCGTACAAGTGAGTTCAAAGGAACGTCTCTCATAACACCATACATCAGGAGAATGTGTTGCATAAGTCAACAGCAACATGCCCACGTGTTCACACTGGGACGATAAAAGACAATGAGTTATGTTGGGTAGGAGTTTGTGGGAAGAAATGAAGGTTTTGTTTTTGTTTTTATCAATGATCTTTATGGGAAGGCTTCTCTCTTTCATTTCATAAATGATGGCCTCTCAGAAACTCAAAAGTAGGGTTCCCTGGGTGCCAACTGGGCTGCTTTCTGTGGAGATAGTTTTATCAGGGAAGAGTCAGTTTTCTTTTTGGACCAAAGATGGAAGTTTAGTAAACAGATAAACCTCACTACAGATGGTAAATGCAGTAGGAATTCCCAATGCAGAGCTGACTGTGTTCTCACAGTCACTGATACAAATGCCTGCTGGAGCCAGTCTGCTGCATGTTATTGATGAGGACAAGCATCTAATTATTTCTATGCCTTACACTTTATGAAGTATTTCCCCCAGTGAGTACAAAGAACTATTCTAGCTGAAGGCGAGCATTACAGACTGGGGACTCTCCAAACAGGCAGCACATGCCACACCCATTTTCCTTCACAGACATGAGCACTAGATTAGGGCCCAGATAACTTTTCTACAGTCACCAGGGAAATGATTCCCCATGACAGTTACAACAGAAAAGCTTTGATGGGACTCTGTGGAAATGGCTTTTTCACAGATAGCTAAGTAAAAATAAAATCAGGGTAGAGAAGGGATGATTCCTCTCGCTATCATCCCTTCCCACAATTTGGTTTGCTTCTTTGTGGATAAATATAAAATCTCTACCTTGCAAAAACAACGAGGAGTCCGGTGGCACCTTAAAGACTACCAGATTTATTTGGGCATAAGTTTTCGTAGGTATAAAACCCCAGTTCCAAAGAAGTGTTTTTTTAAACCAGGAAAGCTTATGCCCAAATAAATGTTAGTCTTTAAGGTACCACCGGACTCCTTGTTGTTTTTGTGGATACAGACTAACATGGCTACCCCTCTGATACTTGGCACCTTCTACCTTGCAGTTACCATTCTTCTCAGCAGTGGACTAAATGGGACTCTCTTTAAAAGCCATCAGCAGTAGTTAGTCAGAGTGGCTGCTGTAGCCTGGCATGAAGCACTTGGTGATCTTCAAGGGTTGAATGTGAGGCCTCTAGAACCCCGCTACTCCCAGTCAGATGGTAAGGGTAATGTAACCAGAAATGCTGTTTTATTTTACTCCTACTCCCCTTCTTTATGGTCTTTAACCTGTTAACTTCTCCATTTCTGTTCTTCTCCTTCCTCACTCTCTTCCACTACTGTCTTCCCTTACTTCCCAGGGGTTAGAACTCTGTAGGCAGCAAAGTGAAACTTGAAGAAACCTGTAGCTACATTCTGTTACACCAAGGGGAAAATCATCAAAGTAAAAGAAAAAACGGTTACCTACCTTTTCGTCACTGTTGTTCTTCAAGATGTGTTGCTCAGGTCCATTCCATTCTAGGTGTGTGCGCGACCATGTGCACAGTCATCGGAGATTTTTGCCTTAGTGGTATCTGTAGGGTCGGCTGTAGCACCCTCGAGTGGTATATTAGGTGCTGCCGACTCTACACCCTCTCAGTTCCTTCTTGCTGGCAACTCCGACAGAGGTGTAGGAGGGCGGGTAATGGAATGGACATGACAAACAAATCTCGAAGAACAGTTACAAAAAGGTAGGTAACCATTTTTTCTTCTTTGAGTGCTTGCTCATGTCAATTCCATTCTAGGTGACTCACAAGCAGTATCCTCGTAAGTTAGCAGCTTGAAGTACTGTTCTACTGAAGTCAGCATCATCCCGGGCCTGCTGGTTAAGTGCATGACGGGACATGAACCTGCGGACGGATGACCAGGTGGCTGCCCTACAGACGTCCTGGATAAGCACTTGGGCTAGGAAAGCTGCTGACGAGGCTTGCACCCTGGTTGAGTGGGTGGTGACAATCGCCAGAGGTGGCACCAGTGCCTGGTTGTAGCAGCAACGAATGCAGGGAGTGATCCAAGAAGAAATTCTTTGAGTGGACACTGGATGACTTTTCATCCTGTTGGCCACCATGACGAAGAATTGCGTCGACTTGCGGAATGGCTTGGTCCTTTCAATGAAGAAGGCTAGCGCCCGCCTGACATCTAGGGAATGCAGTCTACACTCCTCCTCCAACTTATGCGGCTTTGGAAAAAAGACAGGTAAGTAAATGTCCTGGCTCATATGAAACTGTGAGACCACCTTGGGCAGGAAAGCCGGGTGTGGCTGCAGCTGGACCTTGTCTTTGTAGAAGACTGTGTAAGGTGGTTCCAAGGTAAGCGCACTAATCTCAGAGACCCAGCGGGCGGACATTATCGCAACTAGGAATGCAACCTTCCAGGTCAGGAGAAGGAGAGAGCAGGAAGCCAGAGGCTTTGGGGGGGGGGGGGGGTCCCATGAGCCGTGACAGCACAAGATTCAGGTCCCATTGTGGAACAGGGTCCCTGACGTTCAGGTAAAGGCACTTGAGGCCACTGAGGAACCTGGCAGTCATGTCCTGGGCGAAAACCGACCCACCCTCGAGTGGCGGACGGAAGGCTGAAACAGCGGCCAAGTGGACCTTGATAGATGAAAGGGACAGGCCTTGGAGCTTGAGATGCAGAAGGTAGTCCAGGATCAAATGGAGCGAGGTCTGGTCGGGCTGAATACTTTTAGCCGAAGTCCAATAAGTGAACCGCTTCCATTTGGCCAGGTAGGTCACTCTGGTGGAGGGCTTTCTGCTGCCTTGAAAACCAAGCACTCCTGTTCCTCTGTATTTAACCATGAAGCAGCCACACCATCAGGTGCAGCACTGCCAGGTTCAGATGCAGAAGACTACCATGGTTTTGGAACAGCAGGTCTGACCTGAGCCGCAGCCGTAACAGAGCAACCACCGACAGGTCCAGCAGCGTGCTGAACCAGTGCTGGCGCAGCCAGGCCAGTGATATGATGATTACCGTCACCCTGTCCTGCTCGATTTTCATGAGGACTCTGAGAATCAGCGGCACCGGAGTGAAGGCGTATAAAAAAGCCCCTGACCACGGGAGCAGAAAAGCATCCGACAGGGAGCCTCTGTCGATCCCCCGAATCAAGCAGGAAACATGGCATTTCTTGTTCTGTCTGGACGCGAACAAGTCCACCCAGGGAGTTCCCTACTTCTGGAAGATGAAGCTGGTCACCTCCTGATGGAGGGACCACTCGTGGCGAGACAAGAAGATCCTGTTGAGGCCATCTGCCAAGGCATTCCTGGCCCCGGGGAGGTGTGAGGCTTTGAGATGGATGGCGTGTTGTACACAGAAGTTCCAAACTTGGAAGGCTTCCTGGCAAGGTGCAGATGACCTGGTCCCACCTTGCCTGTCGATACAGAACATAGCTGCAGTATTGTCTGTCAGGACCTGGACTACCCTGCTTTTTATGTGAGGTAGGAAGGCTTGACAGGCCAGGTCAAACCGCTCTGAGCTCCCTGACATTGATGTGTAGGGAGCGATCATGACTCGACCAACAACCCTGCATGCTGAGATGGCCCAGGTGGGCTCCCCACACCAGGTCTGTGGCACTGGAGACGAGGGTCATGGATGGGGATGGAGCTGTGAAGGGAACCCCCTCCAACACCAATGCAGGATTCTGCCATCATGTGAGTGATGACAGTAGGTGTATGACTGGAGTCCCAGGGGAGCCAACTGAGGTCACTCAATTAAGGTGAACTGCAAAGAAGGGGTAGACAATACCCAAAGCTGGTGGATATTCCAATACTTAGATTTACTAAGTCAGCACAAAACAGCTTTTATATTACCGCACTGGTTGCCCAGAAGCCAACAACACAGTTCACTTGCAGTAACCCAGCCGTAGGCCTCCACCTAGACACCCAAGTCAAATATGATGAGGATTACTGAAAATTTTATTCATCACATAAAAAACTTCTAACAATCTCAAAGGATCGGACACATTACCTCCCAGGTTAATGAATATTCTAGAACTTACCCAAATACACGGTTACAGCCAATTATTATTAACTAAACTAAAATTTATTAAAAAAAGAAAAGAGAGAGTATGGTTAAAAGATCAGTATACATACAGACTTGAGTACAATCTTGAGATTCAGATTCATAGCAGAGATGGTGAGCTTTGTAGATGCAAAGAGTTTTTTCAGAAATAGTACACAGGTTATAGTCCAATGTTTACATACAGGGTGGTCCAGTCAGCGATGGGATCTCAGTCCCTATGGCTTAGGCTTCCGCTGCATGAAACCTCAAGCAGATCTGCGATAAACAGGATCAGGACCCACGCCATTTTTTACACAGTTTCAGGCCTTCTTTGACAGCTTGGAGTCCTTCGGCGAACAATAGGCACTCATGGGAACTTTGAAGTGGACCCATTTCCTAAGCATCATCGGTAATTATCCACACAGATTAACATAAGGCAATTGCCTGTTTTTCCACCCTTCACAGATGATTTCAAAGAGAGATGATATCCTACGTTTACAGTTCATTTAAAAGTTAAGATGTCCTCTTGATCTCTGAATTAACAGAATACAGCATAGACAGGGACTGTTTGATTACATTGTTGACCATTACCAATATATATGTAAATACACAAAAACACAACACTATCTTCCCATATGTCTTTAAGGGTTGAATTTGAGTCATTTATCCTGCGGGACCCTAACCCTAACCCTTTCCGGTCATGCGTTACAGTGTGGTCTGGGACCCTGACCATATGGTCCATACTGTGTCTGCTGGGGACGTAGACTGATACCAGCCATGCCTGTAGGGGCCTGAGGCAGAGCCATGTGTGCCGGACCACGTAAGTGCAGGTCATCATGTGGCTCAACAATCGTAGGCACATGTGAGCACTGGTGAGAGGCTGGGCTTGCATGCACAAGATCACGTCTGCTATGGTTTGGAACCGAGCTTCAGGGAGGAAGGCTCTGGCCTGAGTAGAGTCGAAGACCGTTCCAATTAACTCTATGTGTTTTACAGGCATTAAGGTTGATTTTTTCTCGTTTATCAACAGCCCCCGGTCATGACAGATGGAGCAAACTGCAGGGTGTAGCCCGAAGATATTACGTCGAGCATCCAACGGTCCGAGGTCAGCCACGACCAGGCTGATCGGAAGGGGCACAGGAGGTTGAGGAAAGAGCAGGGGGGTGGATCCTGGGAAGTGACTGGGGCACCGTCCTCAGGCGCATCCTCAAAACACCTGCTTCTGGCTTCCTTGGCCAGAAGACCCAGGCTGGACGGAGGAATGGGAAGACGAAGGGTGACGCCATTTAAATCCTTTGTCTCTGTCCTTCTTTCTGTAGGAGGTGGACCAGGGGACACCCCAGGACCAAGATGGAGGCAGAGGTGACAGGGGACGGAAATGCTTTCTAGCCTGCAGAGGGGTGTGAAGGTCCAAAGAATGGACCTTCCAGTGACCAGAGCAGAGCTGTAGATGCCTGAGTCTACCAACTGACCCTCGTTGGCGACCGGTAAGGAGAAGGTGATGACTGGTGCCTGCCCGAAGAGCGATACTGGGGAACTGGAGACCGGTGCTGTGACCAGGAATGATCCCATACCGGGGGGAAACTGATGCCTGGGAGACTGCCTAGGCAATGGTGATCTGTACAGTGGTGAACTCTGGCAAGAGGCAAGACGGTACTATGGGTATGAGGATTGGTGTTGCGACTCAAGTGTCCCGTGCCTTGCAGGAGGAGACCTTGGCATCAGGGACCTGTGTCTTTTAATCTGGGACTGTGGCTGCGGTGCCAGGGTCCGAGGCCGTGGTGATGGGGACCGATGCCTGCAGTCCAGTGATCGGGATGCTCTGCTGCTTTAGGGGGCAATCCCATAACCGACCCATAGATGCCGGGGCCTTGGCCAGGTCTGTCGCCTGGCTTGGCGTCTTCAGTGTTGATTGGCCTGCCTCCTCTTTGGCTGCTGGGCCCGCTTGGGGCACAGATGACCCTACTGGGGCTGGGACTCCCTGCCGCTCCCAGGAGTTGGGGGTGGGTCCCTGGCTGGACTAGGGGGTCCCACTGCAGCGATACTCCCAAGCAGCTCCGAGGCGGGCACGTGGCCTGACACAGGTCCTTTGCAAAGCCCCCTTTTTCTGCGGTGCTGGCGGGCCAGTCGACTTCAACTGCTTCTTAGGCACCGAGAAGGGGGAACGGTGCTGGGAGGGTTCTGGTGCCGGTGGTGCGCTGCGTGCCGACGCTGAGATTCTGGGCGTAGAGTCTGATCGAGAGGGCTCCGAGGTCAGATGAAACGCAGCCTCCAGGAGGAGGGCCCTCAAGCGGATATCCCGCTCCTTCCGAGTTTGAGGGCAAAAGTTTTTGCAGATCCTGCACTTATCCTTTCTGTGGGACTCCCTCAAAACACTTTAAACAGCTCTCGCGAGGGTCACTAATGGGCATTGGCCGGCTGCACGATGAACATGGCTTAAACCCTGTGGAACGGGACATGCCCCGTTCCGGGACATGCCCCATTCTGAGGCGAGGTCCCAGCTGGGATTCTAACTCCTAAACAATTATTCTAACACTTAATTTAAAGGTCTAAGTACCTATCAACTAACAACAAAGGAGACTGAACAATGGACTGTAAGAACAGATAACACTCTTGCGATGCAAGACAAGGAGGAGCAACCAAGCATCATGGGTGGTAAGAAGGAACTGAGAGAGCATAGGGTTGGCAGTGCCTAATATACCAACACATGAACGCTCAAGAGGTGCTACCGCCAACCCTACGGATACCGCTAAGGCAAAAATCTCCATCTATGCACGTGGGCATGCACACACCTAGAATGGAATCAACATGAGCAAGCACCCGAAGAATAACTTTTAGTGCTCCAGACAGTCTGTGACAGGGTGGACTAGGCCCTGAGGCCCCTGCTGGAGACCAAACTACCCCAGAAAAGGGTAGTGGAGAGGGTCCTCCCAGTTGCCTAGAGAGGTAGCATCAGACACAGCCAATCAGGAAAGAGGCTGCAGGGATCAGCCAACCAGGGTCCAGTAGGCTTGTATAAAAGGAGCTGAGGGACAGAGTCAGACTGTGGGATCAAGAGGTGCTCCTGGCTGGCTGCAGGGGCTGAAAGAAGCTGGACAGATCAGTTGCTGTCAGGGACAGTGAGAGCCAGAGAACAGCTCTTGGTTCTCTCCTGGGACTAAGCAGGTAGTTACTGGCAGGGACAAGGGGAGCGAGGAAGGAGGTGCTGGCTGGCTGCTGGGACTCAAAGATGGGCTACAGGGAAGTGGCTCAGGGAACCACAGAGCAGCAATTAGTAAAGGGACAGAGCATGAGGGTGCTATACTTAAAAGGTCCCAGGGTTGCGACCCGGAGCAGTGGGTGGGGGTGGGTCTCCCCACCACCCTCCAGACACTAGGAGAAGTGGCTACGCCCTAAGGAAGAGAATTAGAACTGTGGCAACCCAGGGAATGACTCAGCAGGGAGCTGTGGTCAGCGAAATGAGTCCAAGAGGGATGGCTCAGCAGGAAGGCTGGGATCACTGAGGACTCAAGGAGATGCAAAGAGCCCCCAGGGAGGAAGCCCTAGGAGTGCTGTTCAATACCAAAGTAGGAACCTTGCAACCCAGCTGGACCACATGAGGGTACCCTGACGGGCCTTTTTGGACTGTTAAAGACTGAGCCCAGTGCTTAAGGACGTTTTGGACTGTGTACCCAGGAAGGGGTTTGTTTGTTATGTACATCGACAGAGTGTGACTCAGCTGGAGGGCTGAGTCACCAAAGACCTGCCTGACAAGTGCAGCGGCTGACAGAGGCACCGTGAGCGGAGGAAAAAACTGCAGGCACAAATGCACTCAACCAGGGGGCTCTTGCATGAGGTGAGTGCAAACCATTACACCATCTAACTTCAGTCTCTGGTCAAAAGTAAAGCTTTGCCATCACAAACATGATGACTGTGATGCAGTATTATATAGTTTAAAGACATACAAGTGAATCTTAAAATAAAATTCATGGGGCAGTTAAGCTTTCACAGAATTTATTTAGACTTAAAAGGAGGTTATGTTTTCTTTTGGTCTGGGCAAAATAGCTGTGGGGGCAGCACCACAAGAAGATGATCTACTGCTGTGCAGCTGGAAGTATGGCTGGCAGGGTCACAAGACGACTGCCCACAGCCATTTGTCCATCACAGCATTCTTTCATCTGTTCCCAAGAAAGGAAATAGCCCCAGGAGCATGGGGACAAGACACTAAGACTGAGGAGGGCTGCAATTCTGCAAACAAACAATTTAAAGGAGGAGTCATGAGCACACATATTCCCAACGAGGGAAATCTGCAACTTGCCCCTATTAAAAATCTTGGCCAAGGAAGATAGCAACAACCTTTTTCAAGCAGAGTAGGATGGCAATCTTTAAGATATGCTATATCCATCAGACCTTAACTCAGAACTTCCACTAGAGATGAGAAAAGCTGTTTATTGTTCTTATTTTGGATGATAGCTCTGTTATCCATGTCATGAGCTGAAGAGATCTCCTGTCTGTCATATTTATTGCCTTGTTCAGGACATTAAGTCCAAGAGTATTATGCAACTTCGAAGAAACCAGCAGGCACATAACAAAAAGCCAGAAAATTGTAGACCCAACAGGTATTCCGACCTTAGAATCTTGGCTTCTATTAGTTAATATTTATATATTTTCAATACTATCCCCAGAGGAACATTACTCCCAAGGTAAGAAGAACATCTCTTGCATAAGGTAGTGACTCCAAATTTCCATTAGAAGAGGTATCCCACAGTAACTATTTTCCCCCAGGAGCTAGAACATTTATTAAATATAATTACAAACGGAAGACGGGAGAGACTCTGAACTCCTCCACAAAAGCCCCTGTTGGGTGAATAGCAGTGATTGGCCTCCACAATCTTCCATGCTTTTCAAGGCCTCTGGCTTGCACAGGCACACACTGAACTACTTTTTTATCGGTCTCATGAGGCTGTAAAGAGTAATGCATGTTGTATTTTCAGAGACTTTTTAAAGTTTTGGGAGCTTCCAATAAAATCTGAAGCAAGTATCCCCTTTCTCTGAGGAGGGAGAGGCCTTAGGTTCTCATCTTCTGCAAGACTCCAAATGAGCCCCAATATAGATAAGATCTCCAAGTCTATGCTTTCTGGACATATCAAATCAGGATGCATCTCGTCAGCAAAAAGCCTTTATTATTTTTCCAGTGTTAGCTGAAGACTGGGGAAAGCCCACTTGTACACTAATACCAAACTTGCTATCCCAGGCAGTAAAACCACCCTAGGAAATAGAGAGGGGCTGAGGTAGATCTTAGACAGCATCCCTTTAATTCTTGGTTCTTTTCCCAGGGTTCATGCTCCACTGATGCACTGCACTGCACATCTGGGCTTCCTTCAGCCTACTGTAAGAAAACCTTTACACCTAGTTGAGTTGAAAGAGTGGGATCCTACAGTAGCAACCTGTATAATTCAAATTCCCTAAGCACAGGCAGCAGAGGCAGAGAAATGAATGCAGACCTTACCCCTGCAATGGTAGGCTACAGCTTTCAATGGCACTACAAACATTTTCTCTGCTATCTTTTAGCTGTTGGCCCATAACTGATCCAAGGAGAGGCTCCAAACAGAAATGACAAAGCTCAGCAGAGCTGCAACTACGGCAATTGTCCTCCCACATTGCATCATGGGAAACCAGTTTTGGAGGTTCCAAAACCTCTGAAGTTGTATAATGTAAAGAGCAAAAGGGAATAAGTGATCGATACCACATTGGAAAAAAGTAAGAATGCAGACAGTGGCTTCTACTGGAAACATGGACAAGCACTTAACTGTACCATCACTAGAGGGTGCTGTGTCATTATAACAGTTGCATTCTTGTTCCCAAACCATGACGTTTTTACAGCCAACAAAATATGGGTATGGGTAAAGTTACATGAAACCTAGAAGAACACGTATTAACAGCTCTTCCTTCCCCAACTACTAGTCCCACAATTTTTAATGAAACACCAAATAGTAGCTATAGAGGCATTAATGATAAATGCAACAACTCCAAATGATAATTCATGCCTGCCAAAGAGATGGAAAATAAGATTGGATTGTTATCAATTTTTGACTTACTAAACTTTTATAATAATTTGATTAATACTGGTTTACTGGCTAAGGGTTGAGAATCATTCCTCTCCCACTTAGGATTTTAACTTGCAAAAGGGAAGTGGAGGAGCAAGTCTCAAGTTTCAGCCAGCAAGCAGAGATAGGATGGGAAAAAATAAAAAATAAAAAATAAAAAAAAAAAAAAAAAAAAAAAGAAGAGAAAAGAGGGCCAACCAATAGAAATGATTATACAAAGCCCACTTTCAGGTGACTCGTGTCACCCTAATGTCAGTCCTCCTTTATTCACTTTTACTGTAGCAGAAAGGGAAATGGGTGAAGCTTAGTCCTGGGATAGAATAGGTGATCACATTTATTCAAGCAAATAACTTATAAAAATATTGTGATAAATTGTTCCATGGTTGCCCCTCTTAAAAAAAAGGAGGAACAATACACTGGAGAGAAGAATGGGAAATCCATTTAGGACATTACAGTGGACAGCAGTAAAAGGGAATTAGGTGGTTATGAAGAGATCTTTAGCGTATGAGTATCTTCTCTGTGGACCATTTCATTTACTATTACATTCAGTCCCATCATTCCAAGACATGGAATAATCTATTAATTTAATAAACCACAGTGGTTTTTAAAATAAAAACTATTATACTAGATGCCAGATTGCAAGCCCCTTATTCACACTGGTAAGAAGTTACTCATGAGTAGTTCCACTGAAGTCAATGAATTTGTATAAATAACTGCTCACCGATGTTAGTGAGGCGCTCACAATCTGCCTCTAAGTAAAAATAGGAAAGTCAGATGTGCCTAAGAGATATGGATTTTTTAACTTGGATCATAGTCAGGAATCTCTGGTGTGGGATGTGAAGGGGATATATCACATTTATGTCTTATAGTGATTTTCATACACCCTGATTTTCTTAATTATTTTGTGCATGTTGACAGTTACATTAGAAGTTTGTTTAAAAGACAGATATAAGTGATTCTTTTTTAGCTTTGCATGGGACTAAAGAACAACTTTTCAGTTTACAGTTCAGTCTTGTAGAAGCTTATGATATGCAAAATACTAGCAGTAATTTTTTAAAATGGTGGTATGCAGTCCGAGAGACAATAATTAGTTACTGACTTCAAGGATCCTGTTAGGATGCATCCTGTAATACATTCCACTTGCAAAGAACTCAGCCAATGCAGATCAGTTACATCATTTTCAGTCAGTTATGGCACTGACAGTCAAAGCTGTCTCTTTACAGTTTAAAGAGAGACTGGTGACTGACTTAATTAGTCGATTTTAAAAAAAATTTAAGATGATTATTATGGGCCAGAGGCCACTATCTTTATGCACACTGAATGATATCTTACTTCATGAGCAGTCTGATACCAACGGGACTACTTATGGAATAAGGTCCTACTCATTGTGAGAAAGAATGTAAAAACTGGCTCTAAATATCTGTATTAATAAACCACCATAGCAAGGAATTTCTCCACATCCCTTTTGGAGTTCTTAAGGTTCCCATTTCTTCCACTCTACACCTATCCTTGAAGCCTTGCATGACAGCAATGTTATTTCTGTCAAAAGACTTGGCACAGGACTTAAAGTGGTGAACTCTGTGAAGATTTAAAACATGTTACCTAACTCCTCTGTACCACTCTAGATACTATAGTGACAAGTACACCTATAAATGCTTAATCAGTCAGTTTCTTCATCTGCAAAAGGGGGATAATAATCCTTACTTATCTTTGTAAAGTATTTTGAGATATAGGCCTTGATTTTCAGATGTGCTAAGCATTCACATCTCCAAATGAAATCAACAGGAGCTGCAAGTACTCAGAATCTCTGAAAATCAGGTCCCTACTGTAGAAAAGTGCTATTAAGTACTAGGTATTATTATTTATCTTTTGGAGCTCATCAACACCGCTTTCTTAAGAGTGAAATTTGCCCCGATGCAGAGGACCAGCACAAGGTCTAAGTACTATGTACAAGAATCTCCTTAGCTTTTCCCCCCAGAGGGTAAGAGACCCCAGACATGCCCAGTTATCTACATGCAAGGTGGGGGGTGGACATATATATAGGCTCCTGTTTCTTAGTCCTTGTAAGGGGGAACCATGCCCTTTGCAGGCCATCTTAAGTCTCTTCTGATGGGGACTCAAAAGGAAAATTAAGTATTTCAGTGTACCCAAGAATAACTTCTTCCTGGGGCCAACAGTACCTTCTTAGTTCTGGGCTATCTGCGCAGCAGATTGCAAGGAGTCCTTCCAGCTGGGCTGCTGAATCTGGCCCACTTTGTCAGGCTTTCCATGGGAGTTTGCTGGGCTCCCCACAGGTCCTGGATGGAGATCTCCTGGACAGTAGTTCCCCCTGTGGCTTCAGTTTCCTGCTCAGGGTGATCTCTCTCCCCTGCTGACTACAGTTTCCTCTTTTTTAAAGGCCTGCTCCCTACAATACATAATTGACAGGGCCAGAGGAGCAGGGCTAGTCCTGCACATAGGGCGTCTCTGGCACTTTTGTCATCAGTGTGGGGTCTATACACCCCATCACATTGTGTTTTGAGAGCTTACGGGGTTAGTAACAGTATATAGGCTTTGCGCTGAACTTCTCTACATTCATGCCCAATTCTGATAAATCTAGATATTCACTTGAACTTTTAATGAAAATTTGAAAAGTGACATGTCTGCCCACCACACCTGCAATGAGTGCTCCAATTGTCTGGGTAGGCTTCTGGCAGGATCATTAACATTTTATTACAAAGAAAAAAAAGATTCTCAGTTCCTCAGCCATGGTAACATGTCTATCTGCTCCAGTGGGAATATTCTATTGTAAACAAAAATGCTCAGACAACTAGACATTTAACGCTTAATTTCAGAAAAGACTCATCTTGAGAAACAGAACATCCGAAGGACAGTACCACTATCACAGATGGGGGAGGAGGTGCTTTCTAACAAACAACAGCTGAATAAAAATGCAACTGCAGTCTCATTTTGGTCAAAACAAGAACCTCACAGCTTCTTCTTACAGTCTGGCTCAAATAACTACATTCTAATGTGAAAAGAGATGTAACTGGCAACAGTTACTAAACCATACACCAGCAGGTCTCACTGTAGTCTCTGAGGCATTTGCTTATTGTCTATGGAGAGCTCACTGGTCACATGATGCCTGCCCTCCTCTTGGTTTCCATCTGCCAAATCCCATTCAAAGGAAACTAAAAATACAATACTTTACTAACATAAACAATTGCTGTAGCTGCGGCAGGGATGTTATATGATCACAAATGGGAGGGGAAGTCGGTCCATGCAATCAGAAATGGGAGGAGAGATGTCCATGAAACACTCTCTCTATTAAGTTGTGAGCTACGTTGTGAAAAAAAGTTTAAAAATCTCAGTTCTTTACATTAAACATCACATATAAAAAGAAGCAGATGAACAGCACTTATCTGTAAAATGAATAGGAAGCAGAGATGCATCTTTGGTAAAACATGAAGTTCCCTCACTTTACGAGCCAGTCACACTAAAGATGACTGTGTTATCATAAATCAATAAAAGCAAGACAACTAATGGCCCTTTTTATGTTGACAGTGTGCTCAGTACCTGAGTATCTCAAGCTCCGCCAGCCCCTTTATTGTCATGATCTTTTAGGTTGTTGAATAAAGCTGTCTTACCTTCTTCAAGGCTGATACTCAGCAACACTTTCAGATTGCTGGCGGTTGTTTTCTGACTGGGGTTACATTTTAAATCTTCACTGGGTCAGATTCTGATAATTATCATGCATGTAATTTTTCACAGGCTTGAATTAAGTTGGTGGTTTTATTTCAGCTGCTTATTAGTAGCAGCTCTTCAAGGTTCTAGTTGAAAGAAGAGAGTTTCC